>NW_028260368.1:8260491-8323938 GCF_056163025.1 Triticum urartu | reverse complement strand
TCCCCATAAAAAAAAGCATGTGTCATATAACAATTGTACTAAATATAGTAAAGAAATCTAAATAACCTTTAGATCCATCTAAGATTTCGATTCCCAGTAAAAAAAATATAGAATAGAAAAATATGGGACAAAAAATAAATCCACTCGGTTTCAGACTTGGTACAACCCAAAAACACCATTCCTTTTGGTTCGCACAACCAAAAAATTATTCTGAAGGTCTACAGGAAGATAAAAAAATAAGGGATTGTATCAAGAACTATATACAAAAGAATAGGAAAAAGGGCTCGAATAGAAAAATAGAATCAGACTCAAGTTCCGAAGTAATTACACATAATAGAAAAATGGACTCAGGTTCAAGTTCCGAAGTAATTACACATATAGAAATCCAAAAAGAAATCGATACGATCCACGTCATAATCCATATTGGATTCCCAAATTTATTAAAGAAAAAAGGAGCAATCGAAGAATTAGAGAAAGATCTACAAAAGGAAATTAACTCTGTAAACCAGAGATTTAATATTTCTATCGAAAAAGTTAAAGAACCTTATAGACAGCCTAACATTCTTGCAGAATATATAGCTTTCCAATTAAAAAATAGAGTTTCATTCCGAAAGGCAATGAAAAAAGCCATTGAATTAACTAAAAAAGCAGATATAAGGGGAGTAAAAGTAAAAATTGCGGGTCGTCTCGGAGGAAAAGAAATTGCACGCGCCGAATCTATTAAAAAGGGTAGACTTCCCCTCCAAACAATTCGCGCTAAAATTGATTATTGCTGCTATCCAATTCGGACTATCTATGGAGTATTAGGTGTAAAAATTTGGATATTCGTAGACGAAGAATAAGTAATCTTGTCTTCGGATTCTGTCCATTGATAGAATAAAAAATGACAAGAGACTTTTTTCCTGAAATCCCTGCAAAAGAAGAAATTATACCTCTTTCTATAAGATTTAATGAAAATTGATAAATCATTTAATATAATTGCTATGCTTAGTGTGTGACTCGTTATTTTTTTCTTTTTTTTAAGAAAAAAACTTAGTAATTATAGAAAATTAACTAATAACCAACCTATTGCTTCGTATTGTCGAGATCCTAACTAAGAAACAGTCACTATATGAATAAATACCTCTATCATAACATAAATGAGTAGATGTGTCATATAGTTGTAGCAACTGCAATTTTTTCTCTAAAAAAGAAAAGGGATTCTAGGTTGTGAAGCAAAACTAAAGGGATGTGGATAAAGGGAGGGATGATAGAAAGAAGGAAGAGGAAATAAATAAGATATAGGATTCCACTATGTATGGTCTATGAATTACATCATAAAAGGCAATGTGATAAAGCATCAATATAATAAAAATAATAGAGAATTAAAAATTGTAACTTGAAACAAGAACTACAAATTTAAAGCAATAATAAAGAGCCGCCCGGGTTAATAAAACTGAGAAAATTAACTCGGAAAGAAATTTTTTGGAAGCTCCGTTGCGGGATTCAGACCTAACCATTCAAGGAGAAGCAGTGGGAACGACAGAACCTATGATTCCATAGGATTTTATTGAAAAGAATCCTAACACTTCATTGGGTGGGATGGCGGAACAAACCAAAAAAATTGTCTTATTTGGTAAGTTTATAAATTAACAAATAAGACAGGAAAGAGTAAATATTCGCCCGCGAAATTCTTATTGAATTAGAATACTTTACCGCGATTCAATAAGAGTAAAAATAAGGATTTTTTTAAGAAGGATTACATTATCTATAAATATAGAATTTAGATAAATATACACACACATCTGGATATATTCTAGATCTTCTTTTTTGACTATATATTATATTTTTCTGTTTTAACAAATTCAATATAAAAAAAACCGAACTTTTTCTATTATCTATTAATGTGTATCTATCCGTACCGTAATATTTTGGAATATTATGAATTAGAGAAATTTACATGCTTTCTGATTCCATTCGCGAGGAGCTGGATGAGAAGAAACTCTCATGTCCAGTTTTGCAGTAGAGATGGAACTAAGAAAGAGAACCATCGACTATAACCCCAAAAGAACCAGATTTCGCAAACAACATAGAGGAAGAATGAAAGGAAAATCCTGCCGAGGCAATCGTATTTGTTTTGGTAGATATGCTCTTCAAGCACTTGAACCCGCTTGGATCACGGCGAGACAGATAGAAGCAGGACGAAGAGCAATAACACGATATGCACGTCGTGGTGGAAAAATATGGGTACGTATATTTCCCGACAAACCGGTTACACTAAGACCCACGGAAACACGTATGGGCTCGGGAAAGGGGTCCCCCGAATATTGGGTATCCGTTGTTAAACCTGGTCGTATACTTTATGAAATGGGGGGAGTATCTGAAACTGTAGCTAGAGCAGCTATCTCCATAGCTGCCAGTAAAATGCCCATACGAAGTCAATTTATTCGATTAGAGATATAGAACCCTAAAAGGGGTATGGAAGATAAAAAAAAAATGCTCGGTTTTTCTTTCTGGAAAGACAATATTTCTTTCATCCTTTTGCATTGAAATAACAAATTGAAATCAAAATAATATGATTCAACCTCAGACCCTTTTAAATGTAGCAGATAATAGTGGAGCTCGAAAATTGATGTGTATTCGAGTCATAGGAGCTGCTGGTAATCAGCGATATGCTCGTATTGGTGATGTTATTGTTGCTGTAATCAAAGACGCATTGCCCCAAATGCCTCTAGAAAGATCCGAAGTAATTCGAGCTGTAATTGTACGTACATGTAAAGAGTTCAAATGCGAAGACGGTATAATAATCCGCTATGATGACAATGCTGCGGTTATAATTGATCAAAAAGGCAATCCAAAAGGAACTCGAGTTTTTGGCGCGATTGCCGAGGAATTGAGAGAATTGAATTTTACCAAAATAGTTTCATTAGCTCCTGAAGTATTATAAATACTAGTAGGCGAAATTGAGACCAAAGAATTAATTTAGTAGATTGTGTTTTACGTATATGTTTTAAAATCCAAAATGAAAAAAAAAAAAAGAAAACATGTTGATTATAGAAAAATTAGGAGGAACCTAGAATTAGAGTCTTATGGGCAAGGACACTATTGCTGATTTACTAACCTCTATAAGAAATGCGGACATGAATAAAAAAGGAACAGTTCGAGTAGTATCTACAAATATTACCGAAAACATTGTTAAAATACTTCTACGAGAGGGTTTTATTGAAAGTGTTCGGAAACATCAGGAACGTAACAGATATTTCTTGGTTTCAACTTTGCGACATCAAAAGAGAAAGACTATAAAAGGAATATATAGAACAAGAACCTTTTTAAAGCGTATCAGCCGACCCGGCTTACGAATTTATACCAACTATCAAGGAATTCCTAAAGTTTTGGGTGGAATGGGAATTGCTATTCTTTCTACTTCTCGAGGAATAATGACAGATCGAGAAGCTCGACTAAACAGAATTGGGGGAGAAGTCTTATGTTATATATGGTAATCGCCCCGCCTATAGTGCTCGAATTCTATCTCGCCCTTCCTATTTTTAAAATAAAAATAGAAAAATAGGAGAAAAAAAATATGACAGAAAAAAAAAATAGGAGAGAAAAAAAAAACCCGAGAGAAGCAAAAGTAACTTTCGAAGGTTTAGTTACGGAAGCCCTACCCAATGGAATGTTCCGCGTTCGGCTAGAGAATGACACCATCATCCTAGGCTATATTTCAGGAAAGATACGGTCTAGTTCTATACGAATACTGATGGGGGATAGGGTCAAAATTGAAGTAAGTCGTTATGATTCAAGCAAGGGACGTATAATTTATAGACTTCCCCATAAGGATTCGAAGCGTATCGAAGACTCGAAGGATAGCGAAGATTTGAAGGATAGCGAAGATTTGAAGGATACCAAAGATTCAAAGGATTAGGTTTTTCTTTTTTTTTCTAGGGTAATAAATTCTAAGTTCTAAAATTCAAGCGAAGAGACTTATTTTTTCCAAAAGATTAGATTCATAGTTTAAAAAAGGATACGGAAATATGAAAATAAGAGCTTCCGTTCGTAAAATTTGTACAAAATGTCGACTGATTCGTAGGCGTGGACGAATTAGAGTCATTTGCTCTAATCCGAAGCATAAACAAAGACAGGGGTAATCTTTCGAAAAAGAACTTTACTTTCTAAAAAGTAAAAAAAAGTACCCGCGGAAATGTTCCAATTCCAAATAAAATAATTTCATTTAAAATAATTAAAGTAAAGGGTTTATTTTACCCTGAAACGGATATCTTTGTATCTTTTTTTCTTTTTTTTATTTCTAACTCATATTTATGAGATAATAAAATATGGCAAAAGCTATACCAAAAATTGGTTCACGTAAGAAAGTGCGTATTGGTTTACGTAGGAATGCACGTTTTAGTTTACGGAAGAGTGCACGTAGAATAACAAAAGGGGTTATTCATGTTCAAGCTAGTTTCAACAATACCATTATAACTGTTACAGACCCACAAGGTCGGGTGGTTTTTTGGTCCTCGGCCGGTACTTGTGGATTCAAAAGCTCAAGAAAAGCATCACCCTATGCTGGTCAAAGAACAGCAGTAGATGCTATTCGTACAGTAGGTTTGCAACGAGCAGAAGTTATGGTAAAGGGCGCTGGTAGTGGAAGAGATGCCGCATTACGAGCCATTGCTAAAAGTGGTGTGCGATTAAGTTGTATACGCGATGTAACACCTATGCCGCATAATGGATGTCGACCGCCTAAAAAAAGACGTCTGTAAAAGAATTAACCCGCTTTCAACTTTCATTTCAAGAGAAATAAACGATTCAATGATAAAATAATAATACTAGTCTATTATGGTTCGAGAGGAGGTAGCAGGATCCACTCAAACACTACAGTGGAAGTGTGTTGAATCAAGAGTAGATAGTAAGCGCCTTTATTATGGTCGTTTCATTCTGTCCCCGCTTAGAAAAGGTCAAGCGGACACCGTCGGTATTGCCTTGCGAAGAGCTTTACTTGGAGAAATAGAAGGAACATGTATCACACGTGCAAAATTTGGGAGCGTGCCGCACGAGTATTCTACAATAGCAGGTATTGAAGAATCCGTACAAGAAATTTTACTAAATTTGAAAGAAATTGTATTGAGAAGTAATCTCTATGGAGTTAGAGACGCATCCATTTGCGTCAAAGGTCCTAGATACATAACTGCTCAAGATATCATCTTACCGCCTTCCGTAGAAATCGTTGATACGGCACAACCTATAGCTAACTTGACAGAGCCCATTGATTTCTGTATTGATTTACAGATCAAGAGAGATCGTGGATATCAGACAGAACTCAGAAAGAACTATCAAGATGGAAGTTATCCTATAGATGCTGTATCCATGCCTGTTCGAAATGTGAATTATAGTATTTTTTCTTGTGGGAATGGAAATGAAAAACACGAGATACTTTTTCTAGAAATATGGACTAATGGAAGTTTAACCCCTAAGGAAGCACTTTATGAGGCTTCTCGTAATTTGATTGATTTATTTCTTCCTTTTCTACACGCGGAGGAAGAGGGCGCTAGTTTCGAAGAAAATAAAAACAGGTTTACTCCACCCCTTTTTACTTTTCAAAAAAGATTAACTAATCTAAAGAAAAACAAAAAAGGAATTCCATTGAATTGTATTTTTATTGATCAATTAGAATTGACTTCTAGAACGTATAATTGTCTAAAAAGGGCCAATATACATACACTATTGGACCTTTTGAGTAAGACTGAAGAAGATCTTCTGAGAATTGACAGTTTTCGTATGGAAGATAGAAAACATATATGGGACACTCTAGAGAAGCATCTCCCAATTGATTTACTTAAGAATAAACTCTCGTTTTAAATCCATTGCAATTTTTTTTCTTCTTCTTTTTCGAGTTAGAATAAAAAGAAAACAATTTAGCATCTTTGGTACAATCTATATTTTCGCGAAATGGATCATAATAAAATGGATTTTAGGTATCTAGGGAAGATTCACTTGGAAGTAACTATTTCCTAGATACCTATGGTACTTCACGGTTGAATGAATCAAAAAATATCTAAAAAAGACCTAAAGTTAATGATTTATCAATGGGTAATGTTGCTCCAATACCTAACCAAAGAGCTACTACAGTACCGATTAAAAAAACGGTCGTAGCTACTGGGCGGCGAAATGGATTTTGGAATTTATTGACATTCTCTAGAAAAGGTACTGTCAATAAGCCTGTTGGCACAGAAACCATTAAAAGAACGCCCAATAACTTATTGGGTACCGTACGGAGTATTTGAAACACGGGAAAGAAGTACCACTCGGGTAATATTTCCAGAGGAGTTGCAAACGGATCTGCCGGTTCACCAATCATTGATGGCTCGAGAACCGCTAAACCTACATTACATGCAATAGTACCTAGAATTACTACTGGAAAAATATATAAAAGATCGTTGGGCCATGCGGGTTCCCCGTAATAATTATGTCCCATCCCTTTAGCTAATTTAGCTCTTAATACAGGATCATTTAAGTCTGGTTTCTTTGTTATTGGGATAGGTGAACTCTTTAGGATCCATCCCCCAAAGGAACCGGACATGAGAATTTATCATCATCCGGCTCGAGCAAGAGTGAAAGAAATAAGACCGCGGAAGATCCTTAATAGAATTAAGGTTTATAATGACTCAATGACTCTAGGCAAGAAAAGCTTTATCAGATTCTCTTTTCCGAAGTTGCACCTACAACTACTCATTGAAAATAATCCTATTCTTATGGGTAAATGCTCAATATCCAAGTGGGCTTACAAATTTGATCATGATCAATTGCTTTGTGGATTGTCTCATGTCTCTTGATTAGTTGGTATTTATCCCCTCAATATCGCAAGTTTCTTACCTCCAAACAAAATATTTACTTGTTACTAATAAAAAATCAAAAAGTTTAGCCTACATTCTTCCTTAGATCCCTTCTTTTACTCCGATAGTATTGCGGATCACAATCGATGCAAAGAAAATGAATGCATTTCCATACTATAATAAAAAGGTAAGTGTAATAAATAGAGAACTGGATCATGTCACATGACTTATTCCATTTCTACTCTATGGGATCTTACGGAGCCTGTTCATGGATGACATGGTTGCGGTATGATCATAGAAGATATTCTCCTCAAGTGAACCAGCCTATCCTTCCTAGGTAGGGGACTTACATGTTGATTGGATGCGGAGACACCTTTGGTTGTGAATTCTAATGTGGCAGATCCAATTCTTTATCTGCATGGCCAAATCAATAATTCAAGTCACACACTCCCATAATCCGCCTTTTTTCTTTCGTAAAATTAACTTCAACTATTTGTATTGTATAAAAATACTTTGGAGTTGAAGAGAAGTATCCAAATGACATGTGTTATTTTACAATAACCCATGCTTGTAGCAATGAAATACCAAAACCTACCCGATATGATATATGATAATTATAATTCTCTATGATATGCCTTCCCTATAAAGGACCCGAAATACCTTGCTTACGTATCATTGGAAAGTGCATTAACATAAATACGGCAGTAAGCAGAGGCAGTACAAAGGTATGTAAACTATAAAAACGAGTCAAAGTGGATTGGCCCACACTAGCACTTCCGCGTAATAACTCCACTAAAGGCGATCCTATTACCGGAATGGCGTCAGGTACACCTGTCACAATTTTGACTGCCCAATAGCCAATTTGATCCCAAGGCAAAGAATAACCAGTTACACCAAATGATGCAGTCAAAACAGCCAAAACCACACCTGTGACCCAAGTTAATTCGCGGGGTTTTTTAAATCCCCCTGTGAGATACACACGAAATACATGCAGGATCATCATTAAAACCATCATACTTGCTGACCATCGATGAACTGATCGGATTAACCAACCAAAGTTGGCCTCGGTCATTATGTATTGAACCGAGGAAAAAGCCTCTGTAACGGTTGGTCGGTAGTAAAAAGTCATAGCAAAACCGGTAGCGACTTGTACTAGAAAACAAGTAAGTGTAATTCCCCCTAAACAATAAAATATGTTGACATGGGGAGGAACATATTTACTAGTTATATCATCTGCAATTGCCTGAATCTCAAGACGTTCCTCAAACCAATCATATACTTTATTGAGATAGGTAACTAACCCGAGTCCCCCTCTAAGAGCCGTATATGAAAATTTCATCTCGTACGGCTCAAGCAGAAACACAAAAATTTTCAACGAATATTAGAAAAAAGGTTCAAAACTTCATCAGCCACTGAATTGGGTCGATTTGCCTTGAAGATATCAAATAAGAAAAATCCGGAATATCTTCTTTGTGATGATAATGCCAAAAAATCTCAAGTTGGCGCGTCTTTCTTTCTTCCTTTCCCTTATGTTGGTCATTAGAGGCTTCTTGACTTTTCTCTTCCCTATAAAGGATTTGTTTTTTTATGCGTAATATAGAAATTATCTTGTTGAGATCCTATGAATCAGTTCAATTAAAACCTTAGATTCATACTAGAGCCACGATGATTTAGTCTCAAGCTAAACAAAAGGCAAGGGTTCTTCGAATAAGAACCGCTTGATAATCATTTATTGAATCAGTGTAATGACTCGACAAAATCGAGAGAAAAAAAGTTGTCTTTTGGGCAAACAAAATTGGAAGGAAGAAAATTTCTTTTTTATTTTTATTTAAGAACTACTTGAATTTTTCAGTCTGGTTGCGAGGTCTTAATAGTGAGTATGAATCATAGTTCCATTTTTTTTTGATCCACTCTATCTATTTCGTGTTCCAGATACTAGAATAAATAATATCTGACGAATTAGAATCATCTTGATAGAGATAACAGGCCCTTTCTATGTATTATCAATAGGATCAATTCTAACAAGTCACACACTCATATTCCAGAGATACCGAAACAAAAAAATTCCGCGGTCGAACTACCATAATATCTAGAAATGTAGATCTTAAACTAGAAAGGCTTTTTTGGATGGAAAAACTCTGACTTCCTAGTTTTAGTTAGTAGAAACCTAATTGGTTAAAATTCCGTCCAGTAAAACGGAAGAATTATAAATTTCTAAAATGATAGATAGGAATATAGCGAATAAAGCCATTGCGATCCCCATAAAAGGAGTAGTCCCCCAACCCGGGGCGACTTTCCCATATTCCGAATTCAAGGGTTTCAGTAAACTACCTGCACCAGTTCGTTTTGGCCTAGGTTTAGAACTATCTTCAACGGTTTGTGTAGCCATAAATTCTATTTAATCATTGGTGTTGACTTTGTATACTATTCCGTTGTAGTTGTAAATACACGATCTTTTCGTAGATCCATTGTAATCTTGAAATTCTATAAAAATGGAAACAGCAACTTTAGTCGCCATCTCCATATCTGGTTTACTTGTAAGCTTTACTGGGTATGCCTTATATACCGCGTTTGGGCAACCCTCTCAACAATTAAGAGATCCATTCGAAGAACACGGAGACTAATTTAAGTAAGAAGTCTCCCAGATAGGGGGACTTCTTACTTAAATGAAATTATTTTATTCTTTTAGTTGGAGTTGGTGGAACCTTAGGTGGTTCTCGGAAGAAGATAGCGAAAAAAATTATCCCTAAAGTCGAAACTAAAAGGAACGTATAAACCAATGCTTCCATAGATTCGATCCTGGTTTATTTACAATTATAACTTCCACACCTATTCATTTGTCATTTGGGATAATTTCCCATATAAAGAAAGAAAAAGAGTCAAAGAAAGGATGGGAGATGTTTCCCATGTCAAATCAAAAAAGAGAGGTGAAAGATACTATAACAATGTGTATCAAACTGCCTGTTTCCTTGTAGTTGGATCTCCCACTTTTTGGAATGTTCCAAATTCCACTTGAGCATCCAAATCTGGATCAATACCAGCAAAAACATCTCGGAACAATGTTCTAGCGCCATGCCAAATGTGTCCGAAAAAGAAGAGCAAAGCAAAGGTAGCATGACCAAAAGTGAACCAACCCCTTGGACTGCTGCGAAAAACACCATCAGATTTCAAAGTAGCCCGGTCTAATTCAAAAATTTCCCCTAATTGAGAACGCCTCGCATATTTTTTTACAGTAGCAGGATCAGAATAACTTACTCCATTAAGTTCGCCACCATAGAACTCCACCGTTACACCTACTTGTTCAACACTATATTTGGATTCTGCTCTTCTAAAAGGAACGTCTGCTCTAACAATTCCCTCCTCATCTACCAAAACAACCGGAAATGTTTCAAAAAAAGTAGGCATACGGCGTACAAAAAGCTCACGTCCTTCTTTATCTCTAAAGACGGGATGTCCTAACCATCCAACAGCTATTCCATCCCCATTGTCCATTGAGCCTGCTCTGAATAATCCCCCTTTTGCCGGATTATTACCAATATAATCATAAAAGGCTAATTTTTCGGGAATTTTAGACCAAGCTTCTGATAAACTAAGATTTTCGGCTAAACCATTGCTAACTCTTCGATATATTTCTTGCTGAAAGTATCCCTGATCCCACTGATAACGAGTAGGCCCAAATAATTCGATTGGGGTCGTTGCTGACCCATACCACATAGTTCCAGCAACTACGAAAGCTGCAAAAAAAACAGCAGCGATACTACTGGAAAGTACAGTTTCAATATTGCCCATACGTAATCCTTTATATAGACGTTGAGGCGGACGGACACTAAGATGGAATAAGCCCGCTAATATACCCAATGTACCCGCAGCAATATGATGAGAAGCTATTCCCCCCGGAACAAAAGGATCAAAACCTTCTGCACCCCACGCTGGATTTACAGCTTGTACTTTTCCAGTTAGTCCATAAGGATCGGATACCCATATCCCAGGACCATACAAACCCGTTACATGAAATGCCCCAAAGCCAAAGCAAGCCACCCCTGCAAGAAATAAATGAATTCCAAAGATCTTGGGCAAATCCAAAGAGGGTTTTCCCGTCCGCTCATCAGAGAATATTTCTAGGTCCCAATATACCCAATGCCAGATCGCTGCCAAGAAACACAAGCCAGAAAACACAATATGCGTACCTGCCACACCTTCATAACTCCAAATACCCGGATTTGTTACAGTTCCTCCTGAAATACTCCAACCACCCCACGAATCCGTTATTCCTAAACGAGTCATGAAGGGAATTACGAACATACCTTGTCTCCACATTGGATCCAGAACAGGATCAGAGGGATCAAAAACTGCTAATTCGTATAAAGCCATTGAGCCAGCCCAACCAGAAACTAGAGCTGTGTGCATTATATGCACCGCAAGCAATCGACCCGGATCATTCAATACGACAGTATGAACACGATACCAAGGCAAACCCATGGAAATACCCCTTTAGCAAAGAAAAATAGACACGATGTCGCTTTATTTTATCGCATTGAAAAAGACTATCCATATCCTATGTACCTAACCCTTCTAGGGGATTCTGTGTCAGAAAGCGCGAATATTTATTTCATTCCATTAAAAATAAGAAGCCAATTCTGTTCATAAGAAGAAAGAGAAGCAGATCTATTCTATACTCGATAAGTGCCAATATGCAATGGGTAACTTGGCCAATTTGGAAAAAACGAAGAATAGATCGCTACCCCTCTTTGTTTAGCATTCAAATCACCCATTCCCTTTTCTTTATTCAATCTGTCTTACATTCCTTATATGTATAACCTTTCAATCTACGTATTAATAGAATCTATAATATTCATATAGAATAAGAATAAAAATTAAGACAATAAACTGCGGATTCTTTCTTTCTGTTCCATTCTTACGTTTCCATATTAAAGTGTGGTTTTCTTACTTAAATTTAATAATATTAATCTAATATGCCCATTGGTGTTCCAAAAGTACCTTACCGGATTCCTGGAGATGAAGAAGCGACTTGGGTTGACTTATACAATGTTATGTATCGAGAAAGGACACTTTTTTTAGGTCAAGAGATTCGTTGCGAGATCACGAATCATATTACAGGTCTCATGGTATATCTGAGTATAGAAGATGGAATTAGTGATATTTTTTTGTTTATAAACTCCCCAGGCGGGTGGCTAATCTCAGGAATGGCTATTTTTGATACGATGCAAACGGTGACACCAGATATATATACAATATGCCTCGGAATAGCCGCCTCCATGGCGTCCTTCATTCTGCTTGGAGGAGAACCCACCAAGCGTATAGCATTCCCTCACGCGAGGATTATGCTTCACCAACCTGCTAGTGCTTATTATCGGGCAAGGACACCAGAATTTTTACTAGAAGTAGAAGAGTTACACAAAGTTCGCGAAATGATCACAAGGGTTTATGCAGTAAGAACAGGCAAGCCTTTTTGGGTTGTATCCGAAGACATGGAAAGGGATGTTTTTATGTCAGCAGACGAAGCCAAAGCTTATGGACTTGTCGATATTGTAGGGGATGAAATGATTGACAAGCACTGCGATACTGATCCAGTGTGGTTTCCAGAAATGTTTAAGGATTGGTAGTGTCCGGATTTCTTGTAAAGTTATTTCACAGCTAAATTCGTGTTTTCCTCGATTTAATAGAAAATAGAAAGACTTCATGATGAGCAATCATCAGGTTAAGATGGATCTAAACCAATCCATTTTTTTCTATATACATACAACATGCCGACGGTTAAACAACTTATTAGAAACGCAAGACAGCCAATACGAAATGCTCGAAAAACGGCCGCGCTTAAAGGATGCCCTCAGCGTCGAGGAACATGTGCTAGGGTGTATGTGCGACTCGTTCAGATCATGACTTCAAACAAATATAAAAAAAATTGAAGTATCCATGATTAGTACCAATGAATAGGATATAGCTTCTCTATCCTAGATTTCTATGGTATATGGAATTTATGGTTTCCTTTGGTGCAAATCCAATTATCTAAATTGGAAATAAGAAGCAATTCTCCCATTGGTAGCAAATGGTTATCCATTAAGCGGAGGAAATAGTAATAAAAAGAAAAAGGCTTATGCTCCTTTATCTTAAAAGAACGGACTAACAGGGTCAGCTACTTAGCCAACTTTCATAATTAAATACCGTCACTGTATGGATAACTCTTATTGTGAAAAGAGCTATTTACTCTATAATGGATAGGTAGAGCCAAAGAATGTGGACTATACAAGTTCGCAATACCTTTTGATGAAAGAAAGGGCTCCGGTGTATAGAGAGGGCCTCACCGTTTAAAAGGGAACCATAGAAACGATGGAACCCACTATTTTTTTTAGTATTATTAGAATGAATTTGTTATTTCGTATAGAAATAACTGAACGGAGTGGAATAAAAAATCGTGGTTGGGAAGGTTACTATAGCAAAAGCCATTGGAATTAATATTTTATATATCGGAATAATTAGTTTTGTTATTAATGAGAAAAAGGGTGGCTAAAAGAAGAGAAATCATTAGTTATTCATTAAGGTTAATTTGATTCAATGACCAGAGTTCCGCGAGGATATATAGCCCGGAGACGACGAACAAAAATGCGTTCATTTGCCTCAAACTTTAGAGGGGCTCATTTAAGACTTAATCGAATGATTACCCAACAGGTAAAAAGAGCTTTTGTTTCCTCTCATCGAGATAGAGGTAGGCAAAAGAGGGATTTTCGTCGTTTGTGGATCACTCGGATAAACGCAGCAACGCGGGTATATAAAGTATTCGATAGTTATAGTAAATTAATACACAACCTGTACAAGAAGAAATTGATTCTTAATCGTAAAATGCTTGCACAAGTAGCTGTATCAAATCCAAATAATCTTTACACGATTTCCAATAAAATAAAGATCATCAATTAAAGGTATAAATAAAGTAATATACTGGAATAATAAAAGATGAATTCCCGGAGAGGGAACTCCGGGAAGATACAATAAATTAAGATTAAGTGGTAGGAATCAACGAGCTGGATTACTTTCTTTATAATATATATAGGTCTGGCCCTTTCGAATTCGAATAAAACATCAACAATCGGAACTTAAGTTCCGGTTGTTGTTTCTTAAATTTTGGTTGTTGTTTCTTAAGTTTCGATTGGAATTGTACTTTTGCGTTAATTGAGGAATATGTCTATTTTTTCTGGGTCTAGAACCTGTAATTATTGAAATTGACTGGGCTTGAAATTGCTTTTCGTTCTCATAGTTACGAAACGGTAAGAAAGATAAAATACGAGCCTGTTTTATAGCAAGAGTAATTAATCGTTGTTGTTTCAAGGTTAATCTATTTATTCGTCTCGATAATATTTTTCCTTGTTCACTAATAAATCTATTAATTAAACTCATGTTTCTATAATCAATTCGATCTCCCGGGCCAATCCGGGGACGCCTACGAAAAGGTTGTTTAGATTTACGAAAAGGTTGCTTGAATTTACGAAAAGTTTGCTTGGATTTACGAAAGGGTTGCTTGGATTTATTAAAAGTTTGCTTGGATTTACTAAAGGGTTGCTTAGATTTAAGAAAAGGTTGTTTAGATGTATACATGATTTATTCCTTATTTAAAATTTGAAAATTTGAAAATTCACTTCTTTATTTTATTAATTTAGGATCCAGAAGAAGTAGTTTTTCTTTGATCCATATCTTATTTGATTCATATTATAGTATATGAATACCCTCTATACATATGAAATAATATCTACCGGAAATCAGATGAGTTGATTTGTATTTTGTATTCTATACTATGTTTTCTTTATATATTAAATATGAAGTTCTTACTCTTTCTGTTGTTTGGAAAGATCAAACACACGATGTTCCTATTTCTTTATTTCGTGATGAGTCGTATGCTTGCGACAATAACGACAAAATTTTTTGAATTCTAATTGTCCGGGTGTATTGTGGCGATTCTTTTGAGTACTATATCTAGAAATCCCCGTCGATTCCTCATTGGCACCTTTTCGAACACAACTGATGCATTCCAAAATAACTCTGATTCTAACATCTTTTCCCTTGGCCATGAACCTCCTTTTCTTTTTGGATTGACTTAACTTAATTCTTCTACTTATTCTTTTATTCTTCTATTTTGAATCCGAAGAAGAAGAATAAAATTCATTAGAATAATTTTTTTTTATTCTTTAATTAAGTAATAAAAAATAGAGAAATAATTAAAGAATACAATCCTTGTCGAATTAGCAAAGATTTTGGTTCGAAATCCTTTCATTTAATTAGCCAGCCCCGCCTTTTCTATGCTCTGATTTCTGAGGCCTTATTTAGCTTGGGTACCCCTTTAAATTGAATTTCTATTTTCAAAAATGGGGTTTACCAAATTTTTAATGACTCTGAGGTTCAACCCAATCCATCTTTTCTTTCTTTTTCCTTCCGATACTAAAAAAAGATTGAAAAGGATCAAATTTTGTCATATCACGAAGAAATCTATCCCTCCCATAGCAATAACTAGAATTAAAAAAAAGGGAATGACAAAGCATCTGGGAATAAACGATTAATTTCTATCAATAAACCTGCTAAAGCACCAAACCATAGAGTACTTAGCACGGGTGCTACAGAGAGATATGTTTTTATATCCCGCATTGAAAATCCTCCTTCCTTGTTGGAATACATATATGATCATAAACTCTTGCCCAAGATTGTTATGCTATATATAAAATGAACCATATCGACGAAATTTTCCTATCCCTAAAAAAGAAAAAGATGACCCCTTCTTCCTATATATTACCAAGGAAAAGTAATCCTTCTTTTATAGGCGAAATTATATTGGATTTTATATGTATATAATTCCTTAATTATATGAGACCAAAAAGAAGAAATGACACGAGGGTTCTATATATAGATAGAGAAAGAAAGAAGAAGAAAATTATGATGTGGAAAAGAAGACAGGAATTGTGTACAATGGCATTGTACAACAATTTAATTTGGAAAAGGGATGTAGCGCAGCTTGGTAGCGCGTTTGTTTTGGGTACAAAATGTCACAGGTTCAAATCCTGTCATCCCTACCTATTACTTCTTTCTTCTTTATAGGCAGTAGCGACGAGATCAATTAAAGTAAAGTGGGTATAACTTGAATTTGTGGAGACTATACGTACGTGAGATACATTAGGAATAGAAAAAGATTTTCTTTTTGAATGAATGAAAGCGCTCTTAGTTCAGTTCGGTAGAGAACGCGGGTCTCCAAAACCCGATGTCGTAGGTTCAAATCCTACAGAGCGTGATTCCATCTATTTTATGTCGAAGCAGAGTAAAATAACTTAACAAAATTGAATTGTAACTCCAATTTCAATTTGACCTCCTCTCTGGTCTGGAGGAGGTCAATCAAAAAAAAAAAATGACTCAATCAAAGATCCAACTGATCCCCACGCCTGTATTGCAAATACGCAGTCACGAATAATCCCGCTAAAGTAATAGGAATTAGGCCTAAGACGATTCCAAATAGAAAAACTTCAATCATTTCGATTTGTTCGAGGGGATAAAAAAAGAGGTACGATCTATCCCTAAATAGTACTCTAAATTATCCACGAATCTCAATGACCAAGAAAAGAATTCCTAATTAGTCTGGAAAAGAGTCGTAGAATGCCAGGAATCCCAAAGAAAGATTTTTCTTTTCTGAATTATAATTATTCAGTCAATTCAAATAAGGCGTATCTTGTTCAAGCCAATAAATAGAGCTGGGGTTATAGTTAAAGCAGCCAGTAGAAAACCAAAATAACTAGTTAAAGTAAGCATGAAAGAGTTAAATTCCATTTATTTTTTTTTACTACACTACATATGTTGGTAAAGCATTTACCTAAGTTATGGAAAATTCATAATTCATCAGTTATTTTAGATAATACTAAAAAACAAGATAGAGTAAGATACAGAAGTGTAAAAGAAAGTGGATTCATCAGATGATACATGAGTCCCTAATTCCGAATCAAGAGATTTGTTGTGGAATTTGTCAATTGAGTAAAGTAATAATATTAAGAACTAGATCATCTAACCCCATTGAATGAAAAAAAGAAATTCAATTTTCAGGGAAATTTTTGAATAAGAGATAAATAAACAATTGAATTTGAAAAAAAAAACTTCTTTCTATTTTGGATAATTTCTTTTTCAATAGGACCCTCTTTTTGGAGTGAACGATCGAATATTCCCCTATTCCTTCTTATTTTAACTGATTGTATTCCATATGGAATAAGAGGAGAACAAAAGCATTCCACGACCTGCCAAGGGGCTGTTAAAAAAAAAAAAAAAAGAAAGCTCTTCCTTGAATTTACTTTATTTTTATTCCTTTTTCGAACTCCAACCAAAGTAGATTCGAAGACGAGTCACTTCAATTATCCTTTTAAGTTCTATTCTATCTTCTGTCTTTCCCTATTTCATCTCGTAAAGTTCCGCGCTCGCAGTTTGGTCAAGAAAGTTAGACCTAATCCAACAAACAATACAAGGATGAATTACGAATTATGAAAGGATAGATTTCACATATACTTGTCCTTGTATTGTGTCAGTATGAGAATATCCTTCCTAAATTATTTATCCAAACCTATTGATCATTAACTTAGATTTTCCCAAGATTTTGGCTGCTATTCCGAATTACTCTATTATTCCGAAGCCAATGAAAAGTAAGTAGAACCTACAAAAATGGGGTTTTCTATTGATGCCTTGAATAACATATAGCTTACCTATAGACAAAAAAAAAATAAAAAAGTAATTATGTTTCGGAACCAGGCAAAACCAGATTGCTGTGCCATAGGAAGGATAGCTATACTAATTCGGTATACTCAAAATACACCTTTGGTACAAAATTGACAATCTCACAAGGATGAAATATCAGTAATTTTCTATTTACTGGTCGATCCCATCTTTTACGGAATCAATTCCTTTTTTGAATGTACAAAAATTTTGGGAGTTCAGCATGTCTGGAAGCACGGGAGAACGTTCTTTTGCTGATATTATTACCAGTATTCGATACTGGGTTATTCATAGCATTACTATACCTTCCCTATTCATTGCGGGTTGGTTATTTGTCAGTACGGGTTTAGCTTATGACGTGTTTGGAAGTCCTAGGCCAAACGAGTATTTCACGGAAAGCCGACAAGGAATTCCGTTAATAACCGACCGTTTTGATTCTTTAGAACAACTCGATGAATTTAGTAGATCCTTTTAGGAGGCCCTCAATGACCATAGATCGAACCTATCCTATTTTTACAGTGCGATGGCTGGCTATTCACGGACTAGCTGTACCTACTGTTTTTTTCTTGGGATCAATATCAGCAATGCAGTTCATCCAACGATAAAACAAATTCCAACTATAGAACTATGACACAATCAAACCCGAATGAACAAAATGTTGAATTGAATCGTACCAGTCTATACTGGGGTTTATTACTCATTTTTGTACTTGCTGTTTTATTTTCCAATTACTTCTTCAATTGAGAGAAAGAAAGAGACTAATAAGAATTCTCTTATCCCATTTGGAAGGATACCATCCTTATAACTACCCATGACTGTTTTTGTCTCTAGCATGACCAATTGATAAAATGTGGAGGAAAGTAGGGGAAATGGCCGATACTACTGGAAGAATTCCTCTTTGGCTGATAGGTACTGTAGCTGGTATTGCTGTGATTGGTTTAGTAGGTGTTTTCTTTTATGGTTCATATTCTGGATTGGGTTCATCTCTATAGTAATCGGAGGGACCAGATTGTAAACATGAAAAAGTAGGAGCTTAGCGGGTCCTTACCCCCCTTTATCTGATTAGAGCGGAAAGGACCCGCGGAATTTTTATTTTACTCTTATAACGCGAATTGAATCTATTCGATTCACTCTTATGAAGCAACAAGAAAAAGAGATCACTCGAGGATCCAATATCTTATTCCACGAAGGAAGTATCCTGAAAATCCTTGATTTAGTTTCGAGTAATAAACTAATAAAACCTTAATCAAAACTATTCAACTAGCCTAAAAATAAAAAAACCTTCAATGGAAGAGTTTACTTTTTTTTTGCAAAATTTCTGTAAATTTGAAGTTGAACTTAATTAAACAAGCCAAGCAATTTGCTCACAATCACAAGAAATTTTTCCCCCGCCATATTTTCTTCCCCTCTGTTTGTCCACTACCTCGGCTAAACCTAAGCAAAAGAAAAAGAGGTCCAAGAGACAGACCCGAATAAAGAAGAAATAGTAATCTTTGACGAATTAGGAAGAAAAAGGATTCTTATTTTGATACAAGAAGAATCGGCACAAGAAAAAGGCTTTTTCTTGTGCCGAATAGACGATTAAGAAGACCTGCAATCCCTCCGAAAAAGAAGAAATTTTAATTTGATTGTTCTCGCCTTTGCCTTGGATTCTCTTCTTTTGCATGGGATATAAATAAGGAATTCCAGACATCTCATAAACAAAAAGCAGTCTAAACAAAAAAAGGATTTCCAAAATAGATCATAGATAATTCTAGCAATTGCCAATAAATCGAGGCTTTTTACCAACTTGATGGTAAGAAATCCCGGGACCTAGAAATTCATTTCGTACAATTGAACCTTTTCAAACTGTTTCTTTTTGAGAACCAAAAAAACTTGTGCCAAAATAACGGATGCGAAGAAGAACAAAAGGCCTTGGACACGTAATGGATCCTGAAGCACGATTTCTGCGTCCCCCTGACCAAAACCTCCCACATTAGGATTGCTTGTTAATGGTTGATCAAGCTTGATGGATTCCCCCTCTGAAACAAGAAGTTCTGGTCCGGGAGGTATAATATCAATCACTTGGCGTCCATCTGATGCATCAACTATGGATATTTCATACCCCCCCTTTTCTTTACGTAGTATTTTTCTTACTATACCTGTTGACGTAGCATTATAGACTGTATTGTTACTCTTGCTACCATCAGGATAGATCTGTCCTCTTCCTCGGTTTCCCCCTACATATATGGGATATTTTAAGAAATGAGCATCTTTCTTCGTAGCAGGATCAGGGGAAAGAATGGGAAAGACAATTTCACTATATTTCTTACCGGGAACAGGGCCTATCACAAGAATGTTTTTTTTATCGGGACGATAACTCTGAAAAGCAAGATTTCCTATCTTTTCTTTTAACTCAGGGGAAATACGATCGGGCGGCGCTAATTCGAATCCCTCGGGCAAAATAAGAACAGCACCTACATTCAACCCTCCCTTTTTTCCATTAGCAAGAACTTGTTTCAATTGCATATCATAAGGAATTCGAAGAACTGCTTCAAATACAGTATCGGGAAGCACAGCTTGGGGAACTTCAATATCGACGGGCTTGCTAGCTAAATGGCAATTGGCACATACAATTCGTCCAGTTGCTTCTCGTGGGTTTTCATAACCCTGCTGCGCAAAAATGGGATATGCATTTGAAATAGATGTCCGAGTTATTACGTATATCATGATCGATACAGAAATCGATCGAGTTATCTGTTCCTTTACCCAAGAAAAAGTATTTCTATTTTCCATGTCCAATCGCAGATCCCAGAATTTCTACAATAAATTAGATAGGTAGCTAAGCTAATCTAGTTCCCTATACACGAATCTGTTGTCATTCTACTGCAACAGTTGTACTGCAATGATGAATACCTTAAAGTAGGTATAAATAGAAAGAATTTTGCTAAAATGGAAAAGGGCTTTCTTTCTAAAAAAAGATGCTTGCTAATTTGATTAATATTAATATCGGGAGATCAAATGAATTTATGCTTCACTAATTGAATGATAAATGACTACAAGCGAAGGAGATAGACGATTTAAACAAAAAAAGACCCAAAATTTCAAACATGTATCTAGAATTACTGGAAAACTACAAACAAAAATAGTGAAAATAAGCTCGTTAGGAGCCCATCCAAAATCGTTGTAGACCCAACGAATTACTAGTTCCCAACCACGGGTGGAGTGAAATCCAACAAAAAAATCAGTAACTAAAAGAATAAAAAAAGCTTTTATTGAGTCATTTAAATTATAGAAGAATTCCTGAACCCAAGAATTCAAAATGACAAGTTCCTCTTTACCCAGAAAAAAAGAACCACTTAGAATAGCCAAACAGATTATATTTGTCGAGAAATGCAAAATGGTATGGAGATGATCCTCATTATTTATTTTGACCCATTGTATTATTTCCTTGTGTATTCCTGTAGGAGGTTTTTGTACATGTGTCTTTAGTTTCCCTTTTATCATCTCGTCCAAGAGAGAAAGTTCTTCTAATTCTATGAATCTTTCTAGAATCCTTTTCTCTTGAATATCAGTTAAGAGAGTTTCGGATTGCCTGGTATTCCACCAATTCTTAATCCAAAGTTCCAGACATTTGTTAAATGAGGAAGAGACCCCCCAAGGCAAAAGTACGATAAATACAAGATATAGTAAAGAAGGCAATGCTTTCTTTTTTTTCATTTTTGATCTGTAAATGGAGTTGTTAATGAATATGCTTCATTCGCTGACTCTATTCCATTCCCTGACTCTATATGATGATATTTCTATTTCATGATATTTCTATTTCTTTGAAGCAAAAACTCTATAGGTTTGATACCCTGTATCTATTCTTCTTTTTTGTATATTAGTTATTAGTGGAATTTCAGTGCATTGGGTTCTTTCTTAGATCTAGATGGAATGAAATAGTGAAATAGAATAAAAAAAAAGCCCTTTCGGATGAAAAAGGAAGAATAGTATGCGATATATCTAACTTGGATAAAAAAAAATTAAAAGCAAATTTCTCTTATCCTCGTTTGTTCCTTCCTTTAGATAAATACTTAAAAATCCCCTTACAATAACAAATCCAATTTAGAAGGGACTTCCTCCCTGTGTTGAGAAAACTTTTCTTCTTCCAATTCTTCTTTTCTTCATTCAACTCAGTTCAAAAAAGATACCTCAAAATACTTCAATTGGTACGCGCAAGAAATAGGCCAATTCGGCAGCTTTTTGTTCAATTTCTCGTGGAGTAAAAAATTTATCATCAGTACGAGTCAAGGGAATGATCCCCTGGCCCCGGATTTCCATATAAAGAATACGACGAGGATAAAGACCCTCTTTAACCTGAATTCTAATTGATTGGATATCCCGCATAAGGAATCGAAGGAAGACGCGACGTTTTATTCCAGGGAATCCCCAACGAAAAATGCACACTATTCCCTCTTTTCTATCGAATCGGTCATAACCACTACCTACATTCCACAAAATAGTACACCACAAGTAGGAGCTAATGAATAGGCCTGCGATTCCGTAGAAAGACATCACGACCCCCTGCGGAAAAAAAAGAATTTCTTGAGATGGAAGTATAGATATAATATTCTTACCAAGATAACTGGAAATCCCAACCGATAAGAATCCTAGTGAACCTAGAAAAAGAATACAGGCCCAGAAAAAATTACCCCTTTTTCGAGAACCTTTTAGAAGTTCTACCCATATGTGTTCTGATCGCCAATTCATATTAGATATACTAAATCCAGCAGCGGTCGATTGAAATTGAGAGAATAAGCTAAATAATTTTGACTTTACTTTTTTTGATTCTGAAATCGCCTTCAGCAACTAGTACTCCTGTGAAATAATAGGTTAGATACATTGACTTTCTATTCAAAAAATATTCGTTGATTCAATTAAAATAAATAAAATAAAACTCGCTATACCTGGCTCTGCATATTCATGCATTTATGCTCGTAGCCTATATCCGCATCCATAACCGTTTTTCATTTGTGTGTAGAAAGTGTGTGTAGAAAAAGCCACATACCCTACCATATTATATTACTTACACTAAAAAATACTAGACAATCTTATTTTTTTGCACATAAAGAAATAAAGAAGTCATTGCAATTGCCGGAAATACTAAGCCTACTAAAGGCACGAAAATAGAAGGTAAGTTTAAATCCGTCATGGAATAGGTGTCTCAATTCAAATTTACTATTTCTATCTAGTCGAAAAATATCTTAAGATTCTTATGATATAATTAAGTATATCTATTATAAGGAATATTGACTATTGTATTGTATTTTTTATTTTTAGTTTGAAAAATATTCTGTAAAAAAAATGAAAGGATAATAAGAAAATTCCAAAAAAGGAGAACTAATTAAAAAGATTTTATTTTGATTTTCCCATCCTCATGGCCTTTCTATCTTTCTAATCTAATTTGAAATTGGATTCAAAAGAAAGCGGTTAGAATTTACTTCCTGCATACATACTTCTCTAGAAGCGCATACAATAATGCGTGGTAAAGGCGGAAAAATAGTATATTCAATCAAAATCAAAGGGCAAATTATCTTACCTACTATAGATCCCCTACTACCCTCTTAGACTTTAAAAGGCGATATACCACCCAAAGAAAGGGTATGAAAATGCCGGGTGGAGTTAGCTTTTCGACGAAGACCTGTCCCGTGCAGCGAAGCCCTGTTAGTAAGACCCCCCGCAATAATGGATTATAGAAGAATATTATTCCAAATACTCCTCTGGACGCATATAGTAGCATTGCGATTCCGAATCTTTTTTATTTATGAATATGAACAGAAAAAATTCATTGTATCGTTGGGTCGGAGCGGAGGTTTGGTCCAGAAAAATTAGAAACAAAACGTCTACTCTACCGCATTGAAGTCTATAGCGCTGTATTTCCACGAAAGTATAATTCTTACCATCAGGATACGATCCTTTCTTTTGAACTAAACGTCTCTACGATGGGTCCAGGTTCTATGTCCAATCCCAAATCAAGGATTTCTCGCTCTTGATCGGAGTCATAAACTAAAAAAAAACTACCTTTTTATCCTTTTTCTCAAGGTTATAGAAAACTTCCTTATCTAGTTCTAGCATTTTGAAAAAAAAAAAATGCTTCTTTTTTTACACACAGTTCGAGTCACTTGTTGACTCACGATTACGCCTGTTAAAAGTTTCAAACGTCCTCTTTTTTGAAATTGAAAGAGAGTCCTATAAAAAGGTCTAACTTCCAAACTATGTCTTTTTTCATTCATTCTCCTTTAGTTTTTTTCTCTATCTAGAAGTGGAATAGAATAACCCGGTTGAAGGGTAATGATCATACGTCTGTAATGCATTGTATGGCCCAGAATAGGTCCTATTCTTCTACCTTTTCCAGGTAGTCGATGGCTATTCACAGCTACCACCTTAACACCAAAGAAGAGTTCGACCCAATGCTTTATTTCTGTCTTAGTGAATCCCGATTCGACATTAAAAGTATATTGATTCTTTCCCAATAAACGAAGACTTTTTTCTGTAAATACTGCGTATTTGATTCCATTATCATTATCATATGATAATACTATATTTTATTATTTTATTATTTTATTTGTATTTCTTTATTGTATTATACCTTAATATATATATTCTAGATATATAGAATAGACGAATCTCAATTTGTCAAGTCTCATGATCATATCATGATCTATTTTTATTCGGCTCAATCTTTTTTTTCTAAAAAAGATTGAGCCGAGTTTAATTGCAATCAATTAGAAGAATAAAGAAGAATTACTGCATTTCATAACTGATTTTTTTCTCTTTTTATTTCGTTTCTTTTTTATTTATACCTTCTTTATCTTTAGTTTTATCTAGTTAATCAATAGTATCTACCGGCTCGAACTCGAATTTGATCGCCTTCCATACTTCACAAGCTGCGGCTAGTTCAGGACTCCATTTGCAAGCTGCTCGGATAATTTCATTACCTTCGCGAGCAAGATCGCGCCCTTCGTTACGAGCTTGTACACAGGCTTCTAAAGCCACTCGATTAGCTGCTGCACCAGGTGCATTTCCCCAAGGATGTCCTAAAGTTCCTCCACCAAATTGTAATACAGAATCGTCCCCAAAGATTTCGGTCAGAGCTGGCATATGCCAAACATGAATACCACCTGAAGCTACCGGTATAACACCTGGCATGGATACCCAGTCCTGAGTGAAAAAGATACCGCGAGCACGATCTTTTTCAATAAAATCATCGCGCAATAAATCAACAAAACCTAAAGTCATTTCGCGTTCCCCTTCTAACTTACCTACTACTGTACCGGAGTGGATATGATCTCCCCCAGACATACGCAATGCTTTAGCTAATACACGGAAATGCATACCATGATTTTTCTGTCTATCAATAACTGCATGCATTGCACGGTGAATGTGAAGAAGTAGGCCATTGTCGCGGCAATAATGAGCCAAAGTAGTATTTGCGGTGAATCCCCCAGTTAAGTAGTCATGCATTACAATAGGAACCCCTAATTCTCTTGCAAATACAGCTCTCTTAATCATTTCTTCACATGTACCCGCAGTCGCATTCAAGTAATGCCCCTTGATTTCACCGGTTTCGGCCTGTGATTTATAAATAGCTTCGGCACAAAAGACAAAACGGTCTCTCCAGCGCATAAATGGTTGTGAGTTTACGTTTTCATCATCTTTGGTAAAATCAAGTCCACCACGTAGACACTCATAACACGCTCTACCATAATTTTTTGCGGATAATCCCAATTTTGGTTTAATAGTACATCCCAATAAAGGACGACCGTACTTGTTCAACTTATCTCTTTCAACTTGGATACCATGAGGCGGGCCTTGGAAAGTTTTTGAATAAGTAGGGGGAATTCGTAGATCCTCCAAACGTAGAGCACGTAGGGCTTTGAAACCAAATACGTTACCTACAATGGAAGTAAACATGTTAGTAACGGAACCCTCTTCAAATAGGTCTAATGGATAAGCTACATAACAGATCCATTGGTTGTCTTCCCCAGCAACAGGCTCGATGTGATAGCATCGTCCTTTGTAACGATCAAGACTGGTAAGTCCATCAGTCCAAACAGTTGTCCATGTACCAGTAGAAGATTCGGCAGCTACTGCAGCCCCTGCTTCTTCGGGCGGAACCCCAGGCTGAGGACTTACTCGGAATGCTGCCAAGATATCAGTATCCTTAGTTTCATACTCTGGGGTGTAGTAAGTCAATTTATAATCTTTAACACCAGCTTGAAATCCAACACCTGCTTTAGTTTCTGTTTGTGGTGACATAAGTCCCTCCCTATAACTCTTGAATTAAGAATTCTCACAATAACAGGGTCTACTCGATGTTAATTAGGCGTAAATGAAACTTTAGCAAAAATCTCGTAAAACAAAAAGGATATTCAATTAATATAATATCAACTCATTAAAGAAAATTGAGGGCATGCTTAGGTTAATGAATATGTTTCATTCATATATAATGCGTACACCCTGTGTATGTTCTATCCTATAGGAATTCCAATATAGGAATTCGATAGGAATTGAGTTGTTGTTATGGTAAGTTAACACGGTTCGTTATTAAACCATGGATTTGATTTACCAAATCCATAATTATTGTATACTCTTTGATAGATATAGCGCAACCCAAATTAATTCCTAATCCTTATTTTACAAGTTCTTAATAGTTCTCTTTTCTTATTTTGAATGCAAATACCTAACTAAATACTAATAAAATTCTTTGTTGACAGCAATCTATGCTTCACAGTAGTATATATTTTGTATATCGAAGTCCTAGATAGGAAAGTAGAGTAGGCACAGATCCTCCACAAAAGGCAAAATGTATATGAAAAAAAAGATTGATTGAACTTTCCAATGGACTCATTCCATGAGTAAACGATTGAATGGGATTCGCTTGGGCAACGAAATCAAGTCCTGGTCCCCTTTTCTCTCTTATTGAATTAACTAATTCATTTCCTTTTTACTTTTGGATTTTTTTTGATTTGATTTGGCATTATTCAACAATAAAAAAAGAAAAATTTCGACAAATTCCTTTTTTTTAATTATGTGATAATTATGAGAACCAATCCTACTACTTCTCCTCCCGGGGTTTCCACAATTGAAGAAAAAAGTACAGGTCGTATCGATCAAATTATTGGACCCGTGCTGGATGTCACTTTTCCCCCAGGCAAGTTACCTTATATTTATAACGCTTTGGTAGTCCAGAGTAGAGACACTGCCGATAAGCAAATTAATGTGACTTGTGAGGTACAACAATTATTAGGAAATAATCGAGTTAGAGCTGTAGCTATGAGTGCTACGGACGGGTTGATGAGAGGAATGGAAGTGATTGACACGGGAGCTCCTCTCAGTGTTCCGGTCGGTGGAGCTACTCTCGGACGAATTTTCAACGTTCTTGGGGAGCCTGTTGACAATTTGGGTCCTGTAGATAGTAGTGCAACGTTCCCTATTCATAGATCTGCGCCTGCCTTTATCGAGTTAGATACGAAATTATCCATCTTTGAAACAGGTATTAAGGTCGTCGATCTTTTAGCTCCTTATCGACGTGGAGGAAAAATAGGACTATTTGGGGGGGCTGGAGTAGGTAAAACAGTACTGATCATGGAATTAATCAATAACATTGCTAAAGCTCATGGGGGCGTATCCGTATTCGGTGGAGTAGGGGAACGGACTCGTGAAGGAAATGATCTTTATATGGAAATGAAGGAATCCGGAGTAATTAATGAAAAAAATATTGAGGAATCAAAGGTAGCTCTAGTCTATGGCCAAATGAATGAACCACCGGGAGCTCGTATGAGAGTTGGTTTAACTGCCCTAACTATGGCGGAATATTTCCGAGATGTTAATAAGCAAGACGTGCTTTTATTTATCGATAATATCTTTCGTTTTGTTCAAGCAGGATCAGAGGTATCCGCTTTATTAGGGAGAATGCCCTCCGCAGTGGGTTATCAACCTACTCTTAGTACAGAAATGGGTTCTTTGCAAGAAAGAATTGCTTCTACTAAAAAGGGATCTATAACTTCGATTCAAGCAGTTTATGTACCTGCAGACGATTTGACCGACCCTGCCCCTGCCACAACATTTGCACATTTGGATGCTACTACCGTACTTTCCAGAGGATTAGCTTCCAAGGGTATTTATCCACGAGTAGATCCTTTAGATTCAACCTCGACTATGTTACAGCCTCGGATCGTTGGCAACGAACATTATGAAACTGCGCAAAGAGTTAAGGAAACTTTACAACGTTACAAAGAACTTCAGGACATTATCGCAATTCTTGGCTTGGATGAATTATCGGAAGAGGATCGTTTAACTGTAGCAAGAGCAAGAAAAATTGAGCGTTTCTTATCACAACCGTTCTTTGTGGCAGAAGTTTTTACTGGTTCTCCAGGAAAGTATGTTGCTCTTGCGGAAACTATTAGGGGATTTCAACTAATCCTTTCCGGAGAATTAGACGGCCTACCTGAACAGGCTTTTTATTTGGTGGGTAACATCGATGAAGCTAGCACGAAAGCTATAACCTTAGAAGAGGAGAACAAATCGAAGAAATGAAATTAAATCTTTATGTACTGACTCCTAAGCGAATTATTTGGGATTGTGAAGTGAAAGAAATCATTTTATCCACTAATAGTGGCCAAATTGGCGTATTACCAAACCACGCCCCCATTAACACAGCAGTAGATATGGGTCCTTTGAGAATACGCCTCCTCAACGACCAATGGTTAACAGCGATTCTGTGGAGCGGTTTTGCGAGAATAGTTAATAATGAGATCATCATTTTAGGAAATGATGCGGAACTGGGTAGTGATATTGATCCGGAAGAAGCTCAAAAGGCACTTGAAATAGCCGAAGCTAACTTGAGTAAAGCTGAGGGTACGAAAGATTTGGTTGAAGCGAAGCTCGCTCTCAGACGAGCTAGGATACGAATCGAGGCTGTCAATTGGATTCCCCCATCCAATTGAAGACAATCCAGTGGTTTATAGTTGATACAAAGAAAAAGGGAAGAGGGGTAGAAAAAGTTATTAGATAGCGAAGCGAAGTAAGTCCAATGCTATCTAGTAATTTTTCTACCTACTTACCTACTATTGGATTTGAACCAATGACTCCCGCCGTATGAAAGCAATACTCTAACCACTGAGTTAAGTAGGCAATTTATCACCACAAAGGAAGACCCATTACTTCGATCGATTATATATTGAATCCCTTTTCTAAGCAATACCGCTCTGTTATTGGTCTGTTATATACTAAATACTAAACTAAATACTAAACAGATACAGATCAAAGGGGTATCCTCTGGCATTAGAAAATATTCATCTTGACAAGAAATTATCTATATGTTAAGATATCTCTGATAAGGGCTATAGCTCAGTTCGGTAGAGCAACTCGTTTACACGTGCGCCAATGCTTTTCAAAGGAGCTTATTATGCAATGAACATAATCGATCTTATTGCAAAATCAATGTCTTACTTCATAGATTCGAGAGAATAGGAGAACAGTAGCCTGACAAACAGTCGGTTCAGTCCGATTCAGGTGCCAATTCAGGTGCCTAATCAAATAGAACCCTTATGGATTTGCTAGTTGATAAGGTAAATATCCAGCCCACTAAATGCTAGGCGTAATGAGGATAAGGGCCTCCAAAAAACTTCTTTTCGTTCTATGAACTTTAAGGTGTATGAAGTCTCATAGTTAACTCTTGCAGTGGAACGATAGAGACTCCATTTCACTTAGGTTGATTTAATTTAGACCGGAGGCAGACCTAAGTCAAGGTAATCCTCCTTTGAAACACTTTGGTATTGCTCCTAGATAGATCATAATACAAAAAATCAATCAGAGCACAGGGAGCCATCTCATTATCTTTCCGTAAAGAAAAACTATGGTGGACTAACTGATCTTTAAATCAGTTTATGAAAGAGCCCAATGCAAAAAAATGCATGTTGGGTCTTTGAAACAGTTCAAATCATTTCGATAATAATCCGTTTGATCTGTTTTACCGAGAAGGTCTACGGTTCGAATCCGTATAGCCCTAATATGCCCTTTTTTAGATTTTAGGATCTCTATCCTATGTTTTCTTTAGTTTAGTATAGTTTTCATTTTCTCATTAGTATTTGTTTATAGACTGGATAGGCGCCTGCGACATAGAATAGAGATAAAAGCATTACCAAAGGCTCATTCATCGAAAATCAAAATCATACAGACAGGAAAAGAAAAACGAATTTCTATCAAATCAATAGAAGAAAGGATCCTTTCCCTGATTTGAATCCCGTCCTCCTTCAAATAGGATATCTCTAGACTTCCCTATAATAACTGCAATGATTTTATCCATTTTGCGAATTCCTACTTTGTTTTAAGTATATTTATTACTTTGTTTATAGATACATTATGTAAATTGATCAACTTTAAATAGAAAAAATAAAGTAAAGAGTAAATAAGAAAACAGAATATTCTGTCTCATAGTTCTGAAATAGAGTTCTTTATTTTTATTTTATAGTATTACTTCTCATTAATTATACTGCATAGATTAGTCCTACTATCTTAATTAGGTTCTAATTTAGTAGTATTCTCATTTTTATTTAATAGTCTCTTATTATTTTATTATTAAATATTAAATAAAGGATAGAGCTATTCTTTTTTCTAGAGATTCTAGAGAAAGCGAGACAAAGTGAAACGAGAAAGTTTTCTTTATATAAGAATTAGATCTACATACACCATATCTAAATAGAATGGAAATCCAAAAGAAAGGGAGTTGGGATTCCATTGGATGAATCTTTAAAGAAGATGCAGCACAGAGGAAACAAAGGCTAAACTTAAACTAAGCGCTTTTGTTTGAACAAAAAAGATTCTTGTTTCACCGAGGAAAAGAGAGAAGTTCTGGATAAATTGACAATGCTGAATTGAATTGACTAATTTAAGTTCCGCCTATTCCACATTAATGGGAGTACATTATGTTTCTGCTTCACGAATATGATATTTTTTGGACATTTCTAATAATAGCAAGCCTTATTCCTATTTTGGCATTTTCGATTTCAGGACTTTTAGCCCCGGTTAGTGAAGGACCAGAGAAGCTTTCTAGTTATGAATCGGGTATAGAACCCATGGGAGGGGCTTGGGTACAATTCCGAATACGCTATTATATGTTTGCGCTCGTTTTTGTTGTTTTTGATGTGGAAACCGTCTTTCTATACCCTTGGGCAATGAGTTTCGACGTATTGGGTGTATCCGTTTTTATCGAAGCTTTGATTTTCGTGCTTATCTTAGTTGTTGGTTTAGTTTATGCATGGCGAAAAGGAGCCTTGGAATGGTCTTAACTGAATATTTAGACAAAAAAAAAGAAGGAAAAGATTCTATTGAGACAGTTATGAATTTGATTGAGTTTCCCTTACTTGACCAAACAAGTTCCAATTCTGTTATTTCAACTACACCAAATGATCTTTCGAATTGGTCAAGACTCTCCAGTTTATGGCCCCTTCTATACGGTACCAGTTGTTGTTTCATTGAATTTGCTTCATTAATAGGCTCACGATTCGACTTTGATCGTTATGGATTGGTACCAAGATCAAGTCCTAGGCAAGCAGACCTAATTTTAACAGCCGGTACGGTAACAATGAAAATGGCTCCCTCTTTAGTGAGATTATACGAGCAAATGCCTGAACCAAAATACGTCATTGCTATGGGAGCCTGTACTATTACAGGGGGAATGTTCAGTACGGATTCCTATAGTACTGTTCGGGGAGTTGATAAGTTAATTCCTGTGGATGTCTACTTGCCGGGCTGCCCACCTAAACCGGAGGCAGTTATAGATGCCCTAACAAAACTTCGTAAGAAGATATCGCGAGAAATAGTTGAGGATCAAACTCTATCTCAAAATAAAAATAGATGTTTTACTACCAGTCACAAGCTTTATGTTAGGCGCAGTACTCATACAGGAACTTATGAGCAAGAATTGCTCTATCAATCACCATCTACATTAGATATATCTTCTGAAACTTTTTTCAAATCCAAAAGTTCAGTACCTTCCTACAAATTAGTGAATTAGGAGAGGGGCTCTTTTGTGTAGAAAAATAAAAAGCAGGGCAATCTTTCAAACTTGCATCCGAAATGTGAAATATTTATACAAAGAGGGAGAGATGAAGACAATGCAGCAGGGTTGGTTATCTAATTGGCTAGTCAAACATGAGGTGGTTCATAGATCTTTGGGCTTTGATCACCGAGGAATAGAGACTTTACAAATAAAAGCAGGGGATTGGGATTCCATTGCTGTCATTTTATATGTATATGGTTACAATTATTTACGCTCCCAATGTGCTTATGATGTAGCACCCGGTGGATCTTTAGCTAGCGTGTATCATCTTACGAGAATACAATATGGTATAGATAATCCAGAAGAAGTCTGCATAAAAGTCTTTGCCCAAAAGGATAATCCTAGAATTCCGTCTGTCTTCTGGATTTGGAGAAGTGCCGATTTTCAAGAACGCGAATCTTATGATATGGTGGGAATCTCTTATGATAATCATCCGCGCCTTAAACGTATCCTAATGCCTGAAAGTTGGATAGGCTGGCCCTTACGTAAGGATTATATAACCCCCAATTTTTATGAAATACAAGATGCTCATTGAATGATAAGAAATTCATGCTCACTTATACAACACAACTCCAGATTTTATTCAAGTCAAGGAATATTTTTAGGTTCTTTTCCTAGATGAAACGGAATACCTATTTATAATTAATTCCTAATTATACAAAAGCATTCCAGATAGACTGAGCAAAAAAAGGGTTTCATTTGGATTCCCCTATTTTGAAAATCGCATATTAATTTCCTTCATATGAACAGAAAAATAGGATGACTCAAAGAAGTTCTCTACCAGGAACTTTGTACCGCGCACATTACTTAGCACAACTAGGAAAATAAGATAAGATAAAGATAAGCAAGACTAAAAAAATATTCGTCGGAATAGCGGAATACAAAATTAAGAAACGCAAAAAAATAAAGGGGAATCTCACCCCCTTCTTTATCATAAAGAAAAGATATATTTTAAAACTTCTTTAAAAAGAAAAAGAAGTGCCTCTATATTTATATTATAGATTTATCCACTTAGATGAATAAATATTATTAATGAATATGTATCACAATCCATCTCGAGGTATTTGGATCAATACCTATTCGGTGGATCTTTTTTTTTTTTTTCTCTGCCAGGAACCAGATTTGAACTGGTGACACGAGGATTTTCAGTCCTCTGCTCTACCAACTGAGCTATCCTGACCTTTTCTTGTGCATCATCCTAGTAGAGTATTTGTATCTATGTCAATTAAAAGGACTAAAAATTAATTAAAGTATTTCAAATTTTAAATTTGAAAATGGGGGGGGTAGTCCTATGCATTGTGCATGGTTTACTTAAATAAAACTTAAAAATAGAGTGAATAACCAAGATTTCTTGCCGATACTCTAATAAAAAAGAAATCTATTCAATGAATAGGATAAGATCCATTGAGTTCTCTTCGCATTCCTTTGTGAAAGAGTAGAATGAGAAAGCTAATGAATCTTAAACCCATTGCATTGATAAAAAGAAAAAAAAGTGCATTGATAAAAAGAAAAAAAAAAAGAGGATAAATAATAATAATATAGTATAGTTAGGGAATAAAAGAGGATTTGGGGATAGAGGGACTTGAACCCTCACAACTTATAAAGTCGACGGATTTTCCTTTTACTAGAAATTTCATTGTTGTCAGTATTGACATGTAGAATGGGACTCTCTCTTTGTCCTCGTCCGATTAATCCACTTTTTTAAAGATCTCGAAAACTTTGAATTTTAATTGAAGAATTTGATTATTCAATATTCGATTGGAGTGGATTCACAATAATGAAAAAAAAAAATTATGATATGAGTTTTTTATTTCATAATCATTATCATTTCTAATTTCATTTTTAAAAAAGATAAAGAACCTATATTATAATTAGAATATAATATGAGTTCTGTGATTAATCGTTTGCTATGTCAGTATCTATACGTGTTTATTAAATGTATAAGGTATAAAACCCCTCTTTCTCTAATTTAGAACTAGAAGGAATTCCACTAACAACACAACGTAATTAACTCGATTCGTTAGAACAGCTTCCATTGAGTCTCTGCACCTATCCTTTTCCTTTGTATTCTAGTTCGAGAACCCCTTGTTTTCTCAAAACACGGATTTGGCTCAGGATTGCCCTTTTTTAATTCCAGGGTTTCTCTGAATTTGGAAGTTACCACTTAGCAGGTTTCCATACCAAGGCTCAATACAATCAAGTCCGTAGCGTCTACCGATTTCGCCATATCCCCATTTCCCTCTTCTTTGAGACCAGGATTCCTTGTGTAATTTCATCCATCTCTTAGTTTTTTTTTTGAATCATTGAGTTCATCACTCAACGTAGTCTAGCAGTTCAGTTCGACTCTATTTGAGAGACCTCGCTTGCTTATTGCAATTCAGAATTGAATTGATTCTATCCTTGATGTATTTGCAATTCAATCCGAATCAATATATCCAAAAGTTTTTATCTCCCCCACCTCCCGTCTTACTTTTTTATAGTATTCAAAATTATACTATAACGCTTGATATTTATTCTTTTTTTCTAATCAGAATTAGCAATTTTATTTACTCTGACTCTATGTTCCCCTTAGTGAAATATTAATCCTCAAATTATTAACAAATAATAAAGTCTATAATGATCGAATGAAAATACCAATAAATTCTATAATTTTATTTTTTAATATCCTATAGTTAAGCATATCAAGCTAACTTTATCTTTAAGAAGTTTTAGTATTTTTTTATTTTTATAAGTATAACTTCAAATTTAGAACTAGTTAATAGCTAAGATTAATAACTAATATCTGAGATTTTACGGATTTCCTATACTATACCTATTTCTATTTGTTACACTATTTCCGTTATGTAAGCCCACTTAGCTCAGAGGTTAGAGCATCGCATTTGTAATGCGAGGGTCATCGGTTCAAATCCGATAGTCGGCTTTTTTTTCTCTATCGATGTTCTACGAACAAGAATCTCTTTTTTTCCGAATTAAATGGAGAATCCAGGATCTTTTATGTTTTTTACCTTACAATTTTGCTAGATACAAAACAATAAAATAAATAATATATATACAAAAAAAAAAGATTTTGATGAAATTCCATTTTTTGGGGTACTTTAGTTGATTTTACTCTGTTTATCCTGTAGTTTAATTCAGTTTTAATTTCGATGTATTCTGTAATGTAAATACAATGAAATTAATTGTGTAAAATGAAATTTCAATAAAATAAAAAAAGGAGTCTTCATGTCCCGTTATCGAGGACCTCGTTTAAAAAAAATACGCCGTCTGGGAGCTTTACCAGGACTCACTAGAAAAACACCTAAATCCGGAAGTAATCTTAAAAAAAAATTCAATTCTGGGAAAAAGGAGCAATATCGTATTCGTCTTCAAGAAAAACAGAAATTGCGTTTTCATTATGGTCTGACAGAACGACAATTACTTAGATATGTACATATCGCTGGAAAAGCAAAAAGGTCAACAGGCCAGGTTTTACTACAATTACTTGAAATGCGTTTGGATAATATCCTTTTTCGATTGGGTATGGCTTCAACCATTCCTGGGGCCCGCCAATTAGTCAACCATAGACATATTTTAGTTAATGGTCGTATAGTCAATATACCAAGTTTTCGTTGCAAACCCCGAGATATTATTACTACGAAAGATAACCAAAGATCAAAAGGTCTGGTTCAAAATTATATTGCTTCATCGGACCCGGGGAAATTGCCAAAGCATTTGGCGATTGACACGTTGGAATATAAAGGACTAGTAAATAAAATCCTAGATAGGAAGTGGGTCGGTCTCAAAATAAATGAGTTGTTAGTTGTAGAATATTACTCTCGTCAGACTTGAACTTAACGAAAAAAGGAAAGGTTCATAGAATTTTCTTCCCCTTCCCCTTTCCCCGAACTAAATCGCCCTAAGACCATTACCATTAATTTGTATTTTCCCATCAACTAGCTAAAATTGATTAACCCTAGGATTAGGATCCTTTTTTCTTTTTTCCTCTATGTGTATTTTACATACCACAGTAATTTGCTATAGAGAATTTCTAATTTCTATTAAATCAAAATAAGATAATATAAGATATTATATTATTGCTGGAAAAAATTGTTATTTGATTTGATACATTGTGATCCTTAACGTTGATGAATTAAGAAAAACGGAAAGAGAGGGATTCGAACCCTCGGTAAACAAAAGTCTACATAGCAGTTCCAATGCTACGCCTTGAACCGCTCGGCCATCTCTCCTACATAACTTATTATGGAAAATAAACTGAGTGAATAGCGAGTTTTCTTATTCCTGCAGTACAGGTACAACCGCAACCACTCGGGGGTTCCATAGTTCTATTGGAAAAATTCCTTTTGATCTAAGTGGAAGGATACAGGATTTTTTACTAGAAATTGCGCTAATGGAAGAATTCTTCTTATTGCATAATAAAATAAAGAAACCTTAGAATTCCGTTTGCATAAGATACGCTACACCATACTATCGAAATCAAAAATAGGGTATGAGACAATTAATAACTTTGAAAACACGAAATAGTTGATAACATAAGTTGTTGTTCAGAAATAGGAAAGTGGAATGAAATCCAGTCTTAGTCAAATATTTCATATCTCTTCGTGTCCAAGCAGAAGGAAAAGGATACAATTTGAGCTGAGCGGAAAATCCATATCTCTTATCCATTTAAAGCATATGGATTTAGAGTAGAGCATATGGATCAATCTATTTATAATTATAAGAATCGAATGTGTTTGTTTTTATGTTATTTTGTGAAGGAATGAAAACAATTCTATATAGAATGGGTTGGGAATTATGCCTAGATCCCGTGGAAATGGAAATTTCATTGATAAGACCTCCTCATTGTAGCCAATATTTTATTGCGAATAATTCCGACAACCTCAGGAGGAAAAAAAGGATTTTACTTATTATAGAGATGGTGCGATTTGACTCTTTTTTTTGCTTTTTTTTAGCCCTACCTATACTCAGTCTTACGAAAAAGAGAGGGGGGTTGGCATAGAGAGAAACCAAATTTGTAAAGCAAACAAACCCACGCTTCGGAAGGTGAGGCGAACTAACATTCCTTCCGTCGTGTATCCTCGATTGATGCGGCTTCAGATACTTCAATTGTAGATTTGAGTATTGAGCGAAAGGTTACACCTACAGGATATGGTATGGTATGGATTACAGGCCATCTACTCTATAGTATCCGTAGGCAGCATAGGGGAGAAAAGCACTACACCTAGAAATAGGAATCAACAAGAGAAAAACTTTGTTAGAAATTACCCCTTTCCTGATCGGTATCAGGGCTGGAAGAATGGTTGGGATAACAAACAACCATCAGGTTTGTACTTTGGATACCCCTATAACCATCAAAGATCGTTGAAGTAGCTAATTCTCTAAATAGGAGGCGTTGAGAACAAAGAAATTATTGGAGCTATCGTTTTCCTCTAGCATTAATAGAATTCATTGGTGTTAAGAAAAACCTCTTGTGGGAAGGTTGGCCTAGAGATTTCTTGGAAAAATACCAGCCCTTTCGGTTCATAATGAGACGGGACTAATTCTATTTTGATTCTATAGATTATTTCGCTTAGTACTATTATGTACAGAAGGAGAGGAGCCGTATGAGATGAAAACCTCATGTACGGTTTTGGAACGGAGATTTTTTGAATAGAATGAACGACCGTAACGGATGTTGGCTCAATCCGAAGGAAATTATGCGGAAGCTTTGCAAAATTATTATGAAGCTACGCGACTAGAAATCGATCCCTATGATCGAAGTTATATACTCTATAACATAGGCCTTATACACACAAGCAATGGAGAGCATACAAAGGCTTTGGAATATTATTTCCGGGCACTAGAACGAAACCCCTTCTTACCGCAAGCTTTTAATATATGGCCGTGATCTGTCTATTACGTGCGACTATCTCCACTATAGAAAGAAAAAAAAAAAAGAGAGGATCAAATTTTCTAGTAAATACTAGAAAAAAAGGGCTTTCTACATAGGGATCGTAAAAACAACGATTTTTCCCTATCAGCTGTAGGAAGGAAGGACACTTCACGAGAATCAAAAAACGAAGAAAGTATGGCCTATACTACTACTCTATGGATAAAGTTTCTCAAATTGATAGAGAAAGCACCGTAAAGATCAATAGTGAGCGACTGGGTCGACAACTAAAAAAAACTGCTTACTTATCCCATGATATGGGGCAAAATTTAGGAATCCGCTTATGTAATAGAGCCGATCACTAAGGGATTAAGCAGCGGTGTAGTATCAGATCCCAAAGATAGGTAAGTTCTTTTTCTTTTTCTTATGGAAAAAAGTCTTTTTCAAGGATTCTATAGAGATTTCATATATGAAACCGGGATAGTTACCTCTCAGAAAATTTGAACGAAGGCTCTATATCTATCTATGCTTCATTCTTCTGAAGGTGGGAAAAAAGATCAAACTGATTATTGATAAAAATTAGGGTTTGAAACTAGGTAATTAATTTCTTCTGCTTAACCCAAGAACAAATTGGATCGATTTTTGATAAATCGAATTCAGTTAAGATAGGGAAATTCAGATAGCAATTTCTGAGCCGTATGAGGTAGGAAACTCTCAAGTACGGTTCTAAGGGAAGGAACTTCCTATTCCGACCGAGGAGAACAGGCATTCTACAGGGTGATTCGGAAATTGCGGAAGCTTGGTTTGATCAAGCTGCTGAATATTGGAAACAAGCTATAGCGCTTACTCGGGAAATTATATTGAAGCACAAGAACTGGTTGAAGATTACGAAGCGCTTTGAATTTGAATAAGACCATGCTCTTCTTTTTCATAAAATGGGATGTGGTTTGGTTGTTGATCCCATTAATCAAATAAATTAGGTCGTAAGATCGAATCAAGAATTTCATTATATCCATTTCTTATACCTTCTATTTTATATGATATTTCATAAGAATAAACCATAGGATAGGGTCTAGAATAGAAGTAATAAAGTGAATAAAAAGAGGGGGCAATCTAAATATTGCTAATATATTAGGACCATCTTATTAATAATTCTAATGAGTTATCTTGGAATTTAGAATCAAATAAAAACCCTATATTATGCTCAAGGAAAGTAGATATAGATAGGAGCTTATGCCCTCAAAAAAAATACACTAGTTTCTTAAATTAAAAATAAAAAAGATTTTTTCTTACGTCGAGAAATATTTGTTTTTCAAGATAAACAATGTCCGTTAGGCACCTAATCTTTATGTCATAATAGACCCGAACACTTGCCTCGGATTGACTTCAATATATAATTGCTCCAGTGAATAACTAAAAAAAAAATAGAAGGATGGGTAGATAGTAAAGAAAAGAACTAATCACAATATCTATCTTTCAAAATCTATCTTTCAAAATCTATCTTTCAAAATATATATCTTTCAAAGATTCACTAAAAAGACAGTTGGCGGGTCTCTTTGTATGTCTTGTCCGGAAAGAGGAGGACTTAATGATTATTCGTTCGCCGGAACCAGAAGTAAAAATTGTTGTGGATAGGATCCTGTAAAAACATCTTTGAGGAATGGGCCAGACCCGGCCATTTCTCAAGAACACTAGCTAAGGGCCCTGATACTACCACTTGGATCTGGAACCTACATGCTGATGCTCACGATTTCGATAGTTCATACTGGTGATTTGGAGGAGATTTCTCGAAAAGTCTTTAGTGCTCATTTCGGGCAACTTTCCATTATCTTTCTTTGGTTGAGTGGCATGTACTTTCATGGCGCCCGTTTTTCCAATTATGAAGCATGGCTAAGTGATCCTACTCACAATTGGACCCAGTGCTCAGGTAGTTTGGCCTATAGTAGGGCAAGAAATATTGAATGGTGATGTAGGCGGGGGTTTCCGAGGAATCCAAATAACCTCTGGTTTTTTTCAGCTTTGGCGAGCATCTGGAATAACTAGTGAATTACAACTCTATTGTACTGCAATTGGTGCATTGATTTTTGCAGCGTTAATGCTTTTTGCTGGTTGGTTCCATTATCACAAAGCCGCTCCCAAATTGGCCTGGTTCCAAGATGTAGAATCCATGTTGAATCACCACTTAGCGGGATTATTAGGACTTGGGTCTCTTTCTTGGGCGGGGCACCAAATTCATGTATCTTTTACAATTAACCAATTTCTTGACGCTGGGGTGGATCCTAAAGAGATACCACTTCTCATGAATTTATCTTGAATCGGGACCTTTTGGCTCAACTTTATCCTAGTTTTGCCGAAGGAGCAACCCTTTTTTCACTTTAAATTGGTCCAAATACGCAGAATTTCTGACTTTTCGCGGAGGACTAGATCAGTAACCGGTGGTCTCTGGCTGACCGATATTGCGCACCATCATTTAGCTATTGCTATTCTTTTCCTAATCGCAGGTCATATGTATAGGACCAATTGGGGTATTGGCCATGGACTTAAAGATATTTTGGAGGCTCACAAGGGCCCATTTACAGGACAAGGCATAAGGGTCTTTATGAAATCTTAACAACGTCATGGCATGCTCATTATCTCTTAACCTAGCTATGCTAGGCTCTACAACCATTGTTGTAGCTCATCATATGTATTCTATGCCTCCCTATCCATACCTAGCTACTGACTATGGTACACAACTTTCCTTGTTCACACACCACATGTGGATTGGGCGGATTTCTAATAGTCGGTGCTGCTGCACATGCAGCAATTTTTATGGTAAGAGACTATGATCCAACTACTCGATACAACGATCTATTAGATCGCGTCCTTAGACACCGCGATGCAATCATATCCCACCTTAACTGGGTATGTATATTTCTAGGTTTTCACAGTTTTGGCTTGTACATTCATAATGATACCATGAGTGCTTTAGGCGTCCACAAGATATGTTTTCGGATACTGCCATACATTACAACCTATCTTTGCTCAATGGGTACAAAATATCCATGCTACTGCGCTGGCTTAAACAGCTCCTGGTGCAACAACAAGTACTAGCTTAACGTGGGGAGGCGGCGAGTTAGTAGCAGTAGGTGCAAAGTGGCTTTGTTACCTATTCCATTAGGAACCGCAGATTTTTTAGTCCATCACATTCATGCATTTACCATACATGTGACTGTATTAATACTTTTGAAAGGTGTTTTATTTGCTCGGAGTTCCGTTTGATACCCGATAAAGCAAATCTAGGTTTTCGCTTTCCTTGCGATGGGCCTGCCGAGGGGGAACATGTCAAGTATCCGCTGGGATCATGTTTTCTTAGGTTTATTCTGGATGTACAATGCAATTTCGGTAGTCATTTCTCATTTCAGTTGGAAAATGCAGTCGGATGTTTGGGGTACTATAAGTGATCAAGGGGTGGTAACTCATATTACAGGGGGAAACTTTGCACAGAGTTCCATTACGATTAATGGGTGGCTTCAGAGATTTCTTGTGGGCACAGGCATCGCAAGTCATTCAGTCTTATGGTTCTTCATTATCTGCATATGGTCTTTTTTTCTTAGGTGCTCATTTTGTCTGGGCTTCAGTTTAATGTTTTTATTCAGCGGCCGTGGTTATTGGCAAGAACTCATTGAATCTATCGTTTGGGCTCATAACAAATTAAAAGTTGCTCCTGCTACTCAGCCTAGAGCCTTGAGCATTATACAAGGACGCGCTGTAGGAGTAACCCATTACTTCTGGGTGGAATTGCCACGACATGGGCATTCTTCTTAGCGAGAATTATTGCAGTAGGATAGTGGCTAGGAGGATTTGAAAGCATTATGGAATTAAGATTTCCCAGGTTTAGCCCAAGGCTTAGCTCAGGACCCCACTACTCGTCGTATTTGGTTTGGTATTGCTACCGCACATGATTTCGAAAGTCATGATGATATTACTGAAGAACGTCTTTATCAGAACATTTTTGCTTCTCACTTTGGGCAATTAGCAATAATCTTTCTATGGACGTCGGAAATCTGTTTCATGTAGCTTGGCAAGGAATTTTGAATCATGGATACAGGATCCTTTACACGTAAGACCTATTGCTCATGCGATTTGGGATCCTCATTTTGGTCAACCGCTGTGGAAGCCTTTACTCGAGGAGGTGCTGCTGGTCCAGTGAATATTGCTTATTCTGGAGTTTATCAGTGGTGGTATACAATAGGATTACGCACCAATGAGGATCTTTATACTGGAGCTCTTTTTCTATTATTTCTTTCTACGCTGTCCTTAATAGGGCGTTGGTTACATCTACAACCCAAATGGAAACCAAGCCTTTCGTGTTCAAAAAACGCGGAATCTGCTCTCAATCATCATTTGTCAGGACTTTTCGGGGTAAGTTCTTTGGCTTGGACAGGACATTTAGTTCATGTTGCTATTCCCGCATCCAGGGGGGAGTACGTTCGATGGAATAATTTCTTAGATGTATTACCCTATCCCAGGGGTTGGACCCCTTTTGACGGGTCAATGGAACTTTATGCCCAAAACCCTGATTCGAGTAATCATTTATTTGGTACCGCTCAAGGAGCGGAACTGCATTCTAACTCTTCTTGGGGGATTCCATCCACAAACACAAAGTTTGTGGCCTGACCGATATGGCTCACCATCATTTAGCTATTGCATTTATTTTTCTCATTGCGTCACATGTATCGAACTAACTTCGGAATTGGGCACAGTATTAAAGATCTTTTAGAGCGCATACTCCTCCGGGGGGTCGATTAGGGCGTGGGCATAAGGGCTTTATGACACAATCAACATTCGATTCATTTTCAGTTAGGTCTTGCTCTAGCTTCTTTAGGGGTTATTACTTCCTTAGTAGCTCAACATATGTACTCTTTACCTCCTTATGCATTCATAGCACAAGACTTTACTACTCAAGCTGCTTTATATACTCATCACCATATATTGCAGGGTTCATCATGACAGGGGCTTTTGCTCATGGAGCTATTTTTTTTCATTAGGGATTACAATCCGGAACAGAATGAGGATAATGTATTGGCAAGAATGTTAGACCATAAAGAAGCTATCATATCTCATTTAAGTTGGGCTAGCCTCTTTCTAGGATCTCATACCTTGGGCCTTTATGTTCATAACGACGTCATGCTTGCTTTTGGTACTCCAGAAAAGCAAATCTTGATCGAACCTATATTTGCCCAATGGATACAATCTGCTCATGGCAAGACGACATATGGGTTCGATATACTCTTATCTTCAAGAATGGCCCCGCTTTTCAATGCGGGTCGAAGCCTATGGTTGCCCGGATGGTTGAATGCTGTTAATGAGAATAGTAATTCGCTTTTCTTAACAATAGGACTGGGATTTCTTGGTTCATCATGCTATTGCTCTAGGTTTGCATACAACTACATTGATTTTAGTAAAGGCGCTTTAGATGCACGCGGTTCCAAATTAATGCCAGATAAAAAGGATTTTGGATATAGTTTCCTTGTGACGCCCAGGCGCGGCGGTACTTGTGATATTTCTGCTTGGGACGCATTTTTATTTGGCAGTTTTCTGGATGTTAAAATACCATTGGGTGGTTACTTTTTATTGGCATTGGAAACATATCACATTATGGCAGGGCAACGTTTCACAATTTTAATGAATCCTCCACTTATTTGATGGGATGGTTAAGAGATTACCTATGGTTAAACTCTTCACAACTTATCAATGGATTAATCCTTTTGGGATGAATAGTTTATCGGTATGGGCGTGGATGTTCTTATTTGGACATCTTGTTTGGGCTACTGGATTTATGTTCTTAATTTCCTGGCGGGGGTATTGGCAGGAATTAATTGAGACTTTAGCATGGGCTATGAACGCACACCTTTAGCTAATTTAATTCGCTGGAGAGATAAGCCGTGGCTCTTTCATTGTGCAAGCAAGATTGGTTGGATTAGCTCACTTTTCCGTGGGTTATATATCACTTATGCAGCTTTCTTGATTGCCTCAACATCAGGCAAGTTTGGTTAATTTAGTTTGTTTTTTTGTACTGTATCAGCACCTAGTTCATTACTCTTGATAGAGAGGGAGGATCTGCCTTTTTAGATTTTCTTTTTCTATTTATTTTTCATCTAGGATTAGAACCGTATATCTTGGTATAATAGCAACGACACTTATGGCAAAAAAAAGTTTGATTCAGAGGGAGAAGAAGCGGCAGAAATTAGAACAGAAATATCATTGATTCGTTCAATCTTTAAAAAAAAGATAAGAAGCAAAGTTTCTCCTTGAGTTTGAGTGAAAAAACGAAAATGCGAGCAAAAATTGCAATCCTACCGCGTAATAGTGCACCTACACGCTTCATCGACTGTTGTTTTTGACCGGAAGACTAGAGCTAACTATCGACATTTTGGCTATCCGGACACGTACTTCGAGGAAATGGTTTATGAATGTTTGTTACCGGGTGCAAAAAGATCAGTTGGTAAGGATAAATACCCTTTCGTATTTGTATGGATTTCTGGAATTGATAATCATAGAGGAGCCTCTTTACCATCTGTATAAATGGACTATTCTATTTGTATAGATATTGGTAGAGGGGCGTATCCAACCTCTTTTATCCACTAGTTACCCCTCTTAGTTTAAGAGTATAGAGCTAGTTTGGTAGCTCATAAGGCTCATAACCTTGGGGTTGCGGGTTCGCTTCCCACTACGCCTCATACTCCTTCTTTATGATATATGCCTGAATATAATATATACATCATGCATTTGTATCTGGATTTTTTGATTTCCTAAAAGAGTTTTGGTCAACAGTTTTTTTCGCGAAGAAGCAAAAAACAAAAGAAAGAAAATATGAAAGAACAAAGCGTCCTTGTCTAATGGATAGGACAGAGGTCTTCTAAACCTTTGGTATAGGTTCAAATCCTATTGGACGCAATCTTATTTCTATCTATCTTTAAATAACTATACTAAACTAAAAACAAAGACAAATACTTTTTTCGATGATTCACATGAAAAAAGCTTTCTCAACGATTCCTATTCTACTAACAAGAGTAGACATGCAAATTTATTTGTTACTGAAGAGAAAACCGTTCCAGCTGTTCCTGAATAGCTTCCTTCAAAAGGATTCCGCTTGCTCGGTGAATGTCTTGCTAGAGATATAATTTCTTGGAATTGAGGTTTAGTATCTTTTAGATGTTTACGTAACTCATCCAGAAATTTATTTACCTGTTCAATTTCTAACGAATCAAGATATCCTCTTGTTCGGTATAATAGTAGCTATCTGCTCTTCCTGCGAGAGGATTTGCCTGGGATTGTTAAGCAATTCCCTTAATCGTCGACCCTTGCATTGATTTGACTTGTTTTATCGAGACAGAGGCGAATTGTGCAAAGGCTTGTAACTCTGCGAATTGCGCTAGTTCCAATTTTGATTTGCCAGCTACTTGTTTCACTGGCTTTAATTTGACCGCGGGATCCTACTCTGGAAACAGAAATACCCACATTAATAGCGGGTCGAATTCCGGCATTGAATAGATAGACGCAATAGAATATTCCTCTGTATCATTACTGAATATTTGTCCATCTGTAATGGAGATTACATTAGTAGGAATATAGGCGGAAACGTCTCCAGATTGAGTCTCAACTATTGGTAAAGCGGTCATACTTCCTTCGCCTAAAAGAGAATTTAATTTAGCGGCTCTTTCTAAAAGGCGTGAATGCAAATAAAAAACATCCCCTGGATAAGCCTCACGTCCGGGAGGTCTTCTTAATAGAAGGGACATTTGGCGATAAGCTTGTGCCTGTTTGGAGAGATCATCATAAATTATTAAAGTATGCCGTTCGCGGTACATAAAATACTCAGCCAGGGCTGCTCCCGTATAAGGAGCGAGGTATTGTAATGTAGCAGGTGAATCCGCCATTTCAGCTACTACAATAGTGTATTCCATGGCCCCCTCCTCATGGAAAGTAGTTACTACTTGAGCTACGGAGGATGCTCTTTGACCGATAGCTACATAAACACATATTACACCTTGCCCTTTTTGATTGAGAATTGTATCTGTGGCTACTGCTGTTTTGCCAGTCTGTCTGTCCCCAATAATTAACTCTCGCTGACCGCGCCCTATAGGGATCATCGAATCGATAGCAATAAGCCCTGTTTGAAGAGGTTCGTATACGGAACGCCTGGAAATTATACTTGGAGCAGGAGATTCAATTAAGCGAGATTCGGAAGCTATAATTTCGCCTTTCCCATCAATAGGTTTAGCCAGAGCATTTACAACACGACCCAAGTAAGCCTCACTCACGGGTATCTGAGCAATTCTTCCTGTTGCTTTTACAAAACTTCCCTCTTGTATCATCAACCCATCGCCCATTAATACAATCCCAACATTTTTGGATTCCAAATTCAGAGCAATACCCCTAGTACCTTCTGCAAATTCGACTAATTCACCTGACATTATTTCACCAAGACCTATAATACGAGCAATCCCATCCCCCACTTGAACTACGCGACCTATATTCTCAATCCCTACTTTCCTATTATATTGTTCAATACGTTCGCGGAGAATTTTATGAATTTCGTCGACTCGAAGGGTTGCCATTAGTGTTTCTTGACTCTTTTTTCGGAAGCAAGGGGAAAAATAATGCCTAAATTCTAAACGAAAGTAGAAGTTCAAGGCCTAATTAATTTAATTATTTCTTCCATTCCAGGGACCCGAGAATGCCAATATTAGCACGAATCGTACGGAAATGTAACTCGGTATTCAAACAACTATTCAGAGTTCCTAGAGCTCCTTGTACGGCCTGTTGGAAAACCCGCTGTCGGACCTGATTCATTGCCCTTTGTTTTTCAAAATAAAGGGTTTCGTTTTTAGACTTTTCCAATTGTTCCAAACTAATAGAAGTAGCATTAATCAAATTTGCTTTTTCTCGTTCTATCTCAGAGTATCCATTCATTCGATACTCATCCGCTTCTAGTTCGACTTTCTGTAATCGAATCCGAGCTTTTTCGAGTTGCTCAATGGTCCCTCTACGCAATTCTTCTGAATTTCGAATAGTACTCAAGATCCTCTGTTTTCGATTATCTAATAAATCTTTTAATGAAAGTAGATTATTTTGTAAGTTTACAACTTTTATGATCTCTTCCCGAACCAAACATGAATCTTTCGATTCATTTGGCTCTCACGCTCCTTTTTTTTTTTCTATAGCTATTTCCATATCTTTTTTTTAAGTAATGAGCCTATCCTCTATCTTCTTTTTTATGTTTATATTTCAATATACCGAAACCTATATAAGACTAGATAAATATTAAGAGGACTCTTCCGCCTAGATAAAAATATATCATGGTCAGCAAAGTTGTTTCTTTATTTTTATTTGCCCTCTAGTTAATAATTTCAATTTCATTAAGAAAAACTAACTAAATAAATGGAAAATGAAAATTAATAGAATTCTTTTTTATTTTTTTTTTCTTCAAATCCAAAAAATTTCTCTTTTTTATACATAGGTCGTCGATTCGGCATTGGTTAAAAAAGGGCAGGGTGCCCCCTTTTTTTTCTAGTAAATAGTTCAAACCATTTTATCGATATGAGTGTTCTATATCAGATAAATTTTACATTAGCTATTTCCCGTTTAAATTGGTACTAATACTAATATAGTTGTAGAAAGAGTACCTCTTTTTGCCTGGACTTCAAGCAGTTTAGCTTTAACCGTGTTAATGGTCTCACATTCTTGGTTTATAGAGAATCAAAGTTGATTTACCAATGAGTCGCGAAATGCTATGGTTCTTCCATATGATTTCTGAATTTATTCAGAAGTAATTCGTCGAGATCGTGCACCCTTTTCTTATTTATCCGAAAAATACTAAAAAATATTATAAAGTGCAGCCGGATAGATCCAATCTATTCTTGAAATAGACAACTCGCACACACTCCCTTTCCAAAAAAAATCAAAACACCAACCACTACAGTTAGATTTATTAGATTTGTTGCTAAAATATCGGTATTAAGCCCGAAACTGCCAGCGGATGGCCAGTGAGCTAAAAAAACGAAAGAATGGGTTACATTTTTCATATGCTCTCCTCTTATAGATAGGACGAACAAAGAACAAAGTTTTTCGATCACTTACTTCGCTCGCCCTTTTTTGATCGGTTTTTTTAATGCAAATAGATTCAATCTAGTAATTTCTTTTAGATTAAGTCTTACGTCTTGTTTGACCGGTGAAAGACTTCCTTTGTTGAAATGTTCTGTTCCCAAAATTCCTAAAATAAAAGGAAAAAACTTTCCACTTTCCTAAACTAAGGACGGGAAATAAGAAGGTGAGCATATCTTCTAAATTAATAATACTCAACTCAGCCCTTCCTAGAATGGGGTATTATCTGTCCCGATAAATAGATAATTCCAGGAGTAATAAATAGGAGTAAATTAAATAAAGTATTGATATAATTGGAATTGTGGAAGCAAATACCAATTTACTAAAAAAAGAAAAAAGTATCTAATCGAAATCGAAAGAATTTTTTTTTTAAGATTAAACAAAAGGGTTCGCAAATAAAAGCGCTAGTGCCACAACTAGTCCATAAATTGTTAAAGCTTCCATAAAAGCTAGACTAAGCAATAAAGTACCTCGTATTTTACCTTCTGCTTCTGGCTGTCTCGCAATACCTTCTACAGCTTGTCCTGCAGCAGTACCTTGACCAACTCCAGGTCCAATAGAAGCAAGCCCTACGGCCAATCCAGCAGCAATAACAGAAGCAGCAGCAATTAGTGGATTCATGGTGAGTAGTTCCTCGTGTCAAAAAAAAGAAATGGTTAAGGATACAATCAACCAATAAATTCTTACTTCTAAGCTCTATTGGGGAGAAGTAAAGTAACTAAAAAGTACAAATTGAAATCAAATTGAAATGATAATGTGAATTGTCCGAACTACATAGAAGGGAATTCCATATCCATATATCGGATTAGATAATGAATCTAACCTAGGAATATATAATATAATATCCTATATATATACATTTGTTTCTTCTATTTTGTTTGCATATTTTCTCATTTTCTATTGAATCGGATTCTAAAATCATTGCTTAAAGTGGAAACCTGCATAAAAGAGGACTCCACTTATAGACATTAAGGATATTATAGTATAGATCTAGCCTGACTCCACCCTCCTTAATGCATATATACTTTGAAAATTCCATAATATAGTCTATTCTATTCTCTCTCCTACAACTCTAGGCTATATATTCATACGCATTTCTAACTATTTTTTTGCAACCAAGCAGATTATCTGGAACCATGCATGAATTGAGCTAAGCTGCAAAAAAAAAAAATACTATTTCCAAAAAGAGTCAATTCAATGATGACCCTCCATGGATTCACCTATATAGGCTGCGGCTAATGTTGCAAAAATAAGAGCTTGAATACCGCTTGTAAATAATCCAAGAAACATGACCGGTATAGGGATTACTAAGGGGACTAAAGAAACAAGAACAACAACGACTAATTCATCCGCCAATATATTCCCGAAAAGTCGAAAGCTAAGCGATAATGGTTTTGTGAAATCTTCTAGGATGTTAATTGGTAAAAGGATTGGAGTTGGTTTAATATATTTCTCGAAATAGCTCAATCCTTTTTTGCTAAGACCAGCATAAAAATATGCCGCTGACGTGAGTAAAGCTAAAGCAACAGTAGTATTTATATCATTCGTGGGCGCTGCTAATTCCCCATGGGGTAACTCTATAATTTTCCAAGGTAAAAGAGCACCCGACCAATTCGAAACAAAAATAAAAAGGAACATAGTTCCAATAAAGGGAACCCAGGGACCATATTCTTCTCCAATCTGAGTTTTGCTCAAGTCTCGAATAAACTCAAGGACATATTCAAAAAAATTCTGACCGTCGGTCGGGATGGTTTGTGGATTCCGAACAGCTATGACAACTGAACCTAGCAAGATAGTAATTACGACCCAAGAAGTGATGAGTACTTGGGCATGAATTTGGAAACCTCCTATTTGCCAATAGAAGTGTTGGCCTACTTCTACACCCGATATATCGTATAACCCCTTGAGTGTTTTAATGGAACAAGGTATAATATTCATATTGTCCTCTGATAAAAATTGAACTTCAAAAAAGGAATTCTTTTGATTCAACCATCTCTTTCTCAACTCAGCAACTTGAAGTATTAATCTTATATTTAGGATACCAAGAAAGCACATCAGATCATAATATATATCAATACCCTCTAATATATATCAATATTCCCCTTCTTTTTTCTATGCAAAAAAAATTCTATGCAAAAAAAAAGATATAGTAAAGTAAGTGATTCCATAAATTTACGCAGTTGCCCAAGAATTCACTATATATTCTTAATCAACGATTTCTTATATAGAGAGAACGGCCCTCACAAATTGAAAATACTAATTTGTTAAGAATCAATCGAATTGAAGTCATAGTGTCATCGTTGGCTGGAATCGATATATTCGCGAGATCCGGGTCACAATTTGTATCGACTAAAGAAATAGTAGGAATCCCCAAAATGGCACATTCCCGAAGAGCTATATACTCTTTTTGCTGATCAAGGACGATCACAATGTCTGGCAATCTCGTCATATATTTGATCCCGCCGAGATACCTTTGCAAAGTAGATAATTTTCTCTTCAAGATTGCCACATCTCTTTTTGGGAGATGGTGGAATTTTCCCATTTTTTCTTCTGCTCTTAAGTCTCTAAATTGAGAAAGTCTAGTTTTCGTAATCGACCAATTCGTTAACATACCACTGAACCACTTTTTATTAACATAATGACAACGAGCCCTTATTGCAGCTGATGCTACTAAATCTGTTGCTCTTTTTTTGGTACCAACAATTAAGAAACTTTTTCCCTGACTTGCTGCATCAAAAACTAAATCACAAGCTTCTGATAAAAAACGAGCCGTTCTAGCGAGATTTATAATATGAGTACCTTTACGCTTTGCCGAAATGTAAGGGGCCATTTTAGGATTCCATTTCTTAATACCATGACCAAAATGAACTCCTGCTTCTATCATCTCTTTCAAATTAATGTTCCAATATCTTCTTGTCATTTTTTCCACACTTCCTTTTTTTTAATCCTACCATTCCATTACGGAATTTAGTTCTTTTTGAAGATTAAGAAAGATCCGAAATAGCTTGAAATAAATAATAATTGTTCCGAGAGAACCTTGTACTAAGATAAGAGTTGGCCATTGATACATGGTATAAACATAACCACCTTAATGAATTAACTGACTTGTTTTACTTATTAAAATAAAAATCTTAAAAATCTAAAATTTGACCTGTTAGTGTTCTAAGTTCAAAAGTCTAGTAAAGTAAAAAATATTTTTATGGGGGTTCTTATGTCTCATAAAAATTGTTTGTTACGTCAGAATCTGAAGAAACTAATTCTGTATGGAGAAACAAAAAATCTCTCATTTCCGACGCGAATAGATTTTTTTTTTTTATTTCGAAATAAAGGTTCTTGTCTTGTGGGGAACGATGCACAAATTTTTGGAATCCGGTACCAACAGGTATAATCCCCCCCAGAACTACGTTTTCTTTCAAGCCTTTCAACCAATCAATGCGACCTCGTAGGGCAGCTTTTGCTAAAACTCGAGCAGTTTCTTGAAAACTTGCTTCAGATATGAAACTTTGGGTATTCAGGGAAGCCCTTGTTATTCCCAATAAGATTGCCCGATAATAGATCGATTCATCCAAAGCTCGTCCTGCTCGTTCCGCTCGCAATAGTCCGATTAATTCCCCAGGCGAAAAAACATTAGACATTCCATCTTCGGAAACCCGCACTTTTGATGTTACTTGGCGTATAATAATCTCTATATGTCTATTATGGATCTGTACCCCTTGGGATCGATAAACCTTTTGGATTTTATTAACCAAAGAGATACGACTTTGGGCTATGGTTAGCTCAGCTCCAATCAAGAATCCCCAAGGGACCCCAAGAATTCTTGGTATACGCTCATTCCAATCCTCAATTCTCCTTTCGAGATTCGGGGATAATGAATCAATTGAACGCGCTTCAAAGATTTGTTCCACTTTTGGAAGACCTTGCGTTATGTCACTAGATCTCGATTTTTCATATATAAACGTAACTAACCTATCTCCCTTGTAAAGGATTTCTCCATAATGACCATTAACAGTTGCTCCTGTAGTGGCCAAATAAGGTTTAGCTGCTCTTATAACAAAGGAATTCATATTTACAATGAAAATTTGACCGGATTTTTTTATGTGCGATTTAAATAGACATACATTTTCACAAATAAATTGTCCAAGGTGAATTATTGCCAATGTCTCTTCCCAAGAATCATGATGGACAAAGTGACAATTCAAAAGGAATGGATCCAACATTATGTTACTATCGAAATTAGAAATCCTTTTATTTTCATCTATTAAAGAGTATTTAAGTTCTTGAAGTACTTGGAAGGTTTGTTTTAAATTGTCAACGAACAAATATTTTTTTAACAGGATTTTATTATGCGTTAGTAAATAGTAAGATGAAGAAAAATGCGATATACTAGCTACAATAGCGCCTAAGGGCCCAAAAATTTCTCGAATAGGAATTCTAGGATTCCATTCTTTTATCGCATTGGGATGTTTTGAATTCTTGAATAAACCAATTCGAGAACAGTTGGATGCCGACAAAATCATCAAAGAGTGGTATTCTTTATTTCGATTCAACAAAGTGCCAATAGCTTCTGGATGTTGGCTAAGTGATTCAATCTTCGCCTTGGAATAAAAAGAATTGATATTGGCGCGATCTAACCTATTATGGGGAATCGGTCCTGCACTTGTCCTACCATACCTTTTTCGTGTATACGAAATAGTGGACTTGACTAACTCAATTCTTAGGAAATCGCGAATAAGATCATTTGCTCTTACCTCAACAAGGGAAGCACCAGCCTTTTCTTTTTCTTCTTGTTCCCAATTCACTACTAAGCAAGTTCTAACAAATTGACTATTTGTGTGATAAATTCTTTGAGTTAACTTGCTATTTTCATGAGAAATAAAATTGACAAGTCGAATTTGGAGATTATTTTCTTCTTGCAAGAGATCCTGCGGGAAAAGTGTTGCTAAATTTCTTCCTTCGTCCATTTCATATGCCACTGTAGGGCGAACGGAAACAAAATACTTTTCCTTGCTCTTGAGAATTTTTTTCCGTTGAACATAGACCCAATTTTTCCTTTTTTTTGATTCCTTAGAATCTTTTTTTTGTCTTTCTGGCGGTATCAAACAGCCACCTAATATCTTATCCGCCTCTTCAGGAAAATGAATATCTCCGGAAAATATTTTGAGTTCCGTATGGCTTTTTTTTCTCTTCACTCGGACCAGTCCGCCTAGTCGACTTCTTGTATTTTTTGTGAGTTGTGTATTCACTCCAATAATACTATTGTCAAGTATCTTTAGGGATGAAGATCTCGGCAAGATATGAAGTTCTTGAAGAATGAAAAAAAACCGATCTACTTCTTTTTGGTATTTTAGACTAAATTCTTTTGTTCCTCGATGCTCAATCAAACCCTCTTTTTTTAAGATGGAATCTTCCTCTGGGCTCTCGTATTCGTCCTCTGAATCTTCTTCTGAGTCTTCCTCTAAAGTACCATATTTTTCCTCTGCGCTTTCCCCGGGGCTGCCATATTCGTCTTCTGAGTCTTCCTCTAGAGTTCCATATTCGTCCTCTTGGGTCCTATATTTGCTCTCTGGGCTCCCATATTCCTCTTCTGAGTCTTTCTCTAAAGTCCTATATTCGTTCTCTGGGTTCCCATATTCGTTTTCTGGGCTCCCATATTCGTCTTCTAGGGTTTCATATTCGTATTCGTCTTCTAGGATTCCATATTTAGATTCTTCTAGGGTTTCATATTCATATTCGTCCTCTCGGGTCCTGTATTCGTCTTCTAGGGTCTCATATTCCTCTTCTGAGTCTTCCGCTCGAGTCCTATATTCTTCTTCTAGGGTCCTATATCTAAATTTAACAATTCCTGAACCCTTTTTATCTTTTCTGTATCGGGGATCGTCAAAATAAGCAAAAATAGTATTTCTACGTAAAACACCCATAAGGGGGATTTCAATCGAAATCCCAAAACAGGATATTAGTTCTTTCTCTTGTTCTTGATGATATTGTAATGGAATGACGAACCTATTTCTTCGCTTTTTCGCCAACAAATCTGAATTATCTTGAAAAATAGAAGGATAGATAAAATTCCAATGGCCATTGGACATGATTCGATCCGACGTTGAATAATCAAGAATTTCCCTATCTTTTTTACCATAAGTATTCATTTGATCTTGATCCTTGTGGAGTGAAAAAGACGCTATACTGGATCTGCACATACTTACTGACAATATCCATAAATGGCTTGTTTTTGGTAATCGGCGAAGATTACCATATTGATATTCGGGCGCATGGTAAACATCAGTACTCCAGTGCATTTCGCCGTCTGATTCAGAATAAATATGCTTTTGTACCCTTTCTTTAAAATGTAAAGTGGACGTTCCGGCACGAATCTCCGCAATTACTTGTTCGGATTTTACATATTGATCATTTTGCACTAGAATCAAGCTTTTTGAGGGAATATTCACACTATATAGAATATCTTGACTCTGAATAGTTACATGCAAGTCTATATAACATAGAAAAGCAGGCTGCCCATGACGGGTACGTGTGGGGTGAACCAAATTCTCATTGAATTTTATTTTTCCATTCGAAGGGGATCGTACAAGGTCGGCAGTACCCCCTGTGAATACTCCGCCAGTATGAAAAGTTCTTAATGTTAGTTGAGTCCCTGGCTCCCCAATTGATTGACCTGCAATAATACCTACGGCTTCTCCCAATTCGACCAGATCACTATGAGTAGGACTCCGGCCATAGCATAATTGACAGATCCAAGAAGTGCTTCGGCAAGTAAAGGGGGTTCTAATATATATTGGTTGTGCTCGAAATGGTTGTGCTCGAAAGGCAGTTATGAATCGATTGACTAATCCAATTCCAATATCTTGATTTCGCGCGGCAATGCATCGTGAACCGATATATATATCGTCTGCTAATACACGACCAATTAGTGTTTGGACAAAAAGTTTTTCCGTCATCCCATTTTGAGGACTTACAGAAATACCTCGGATAGTACCACAATCTCTTCTACGCACAATAATATGTTGAACTACTTCAACAAGTCTACGTGTAAGATATCCAGCATCTGCTGTTCGCACAGCAGTATCTACAACCCCTTTGCGGGCTCCATAGCAGGAAATTATATATTCTGTCAAAGAAAGTCCCTCGCGTAAATTGCTTTGAATAGGTAAATCAATCATTTGTCCTTGAGGGTCCGACATTAATCCTCTCATACCTACTAATTGGTGTACTTGAGATGCATTTCCTCTGGCTCCTGAAAAAGACATTAGATAGACTGGATTAGAAGGATCCGTTATCCGAAAATTTGAATTCATTTCTTGTTTCAAATATTCACTTGTCGCATACCATATCTCAACAGATTGGCGTAATTTTTCTACCGCGTGTACAGCCCCATAATAATAGTGTTTCTCCAAAAGAAAACTCTGTTGTTCCGCGTCTTGGACTAACCATCCCTTAGAGGGTATTGTTAAAAGATCCTCGATTCCTAACGAAATCGATGTAGTAGTGGCTTGATGGAAGCCCAGAGTCTTTAGTTGATCCAGTATATGGGATGTATATCCCATTCCAAAATGATCTATTAATCTGCTAATAAGTCGTTTCATACCAGTTCCGTCTATCTCTTTATTATGAAAGACCAGATTGGCCCGTTCCGCCATACATAAGTACCCCCTTTTCGGCTGAGTAGGATTCGACAATTGCTGAGTAGGATTCGACAATGGGCCTGAGTCAGTGATTCGAAAATTTAATTAACTTAATTGCCTCAATCTCAATCTGGATTCGCGTGGCAAATAATGATGATACTAGGGAAATCGGAATGCCCCCCGAAAGGGGAGGGGCATCGCCGAATCTAACTTTCTTGTTTAGGTAGTGTATGAATAGGCCTGACTAAATCCTTGTATGGCTTCCTCTATTTCTCTATAAAAAGAAATATGACCAAGAGTGGTTCGAATGTATATCGAACGAATTTCTTTTTTTCTATTTCCCATTATTAGATAGTGGGCATAAATCTCATGATAAGTCCCCAAAGATTCATATTGAACTTCAATCGGAACTTCTCTTGACCCAATGACGCGTTGATCCAGGTTCCATCGTAGCCACAAGGGACTATCTAAACTGATTAGTTTTTGTCTATAAGCTCCCAGTGCATCATAAGAACTAGAAAAATGGGGTTCTTTATCTTTCCTATATTTAAAATTATTATTATTATTGTAATTTACTTTTAGATTTGGGTAGTTTCTGCAACTATTATATCTATTTGCACAAATACCTCGACGCTTTCCAATCGTTAATACATAAAGCCCGATAAGCATGTCTTGGGTTGGTACGCAAATAGGATCCCCAATAGCGGGAGATAAGAGATTCATATGAGAAAACATAAGTAAACGGGCTTCTGCCTGAGCTTCCAAGGATAAAGGTAGATGAACAGCCATTTGATCTCCATCAAAGTCCGCATTGAAACCCTTACACACTAATGGGTGTAAAGAAATAGTACGCCCCTCTACTAAAGTGGGTTGAAAGGCCTGTATGCCTAATCTATGCAGGGTAGGTGCTCTATTTAACAGTACAGGATGTCCCCGCATAACTTCTTGAAGTATTTCCCATACAATGGGTTCTTTTTCCCAAATTTTCCTTTTAGCAATCCTTACATTAGAAGTGGCGCGTTTCGTGATTAAATCGCGAATTACAAATAGCTGAAAAAGCTTTATTGCTATCTCTAGAGGTAATCCACATTGATGTAATGAAAGCGAAGGACCCACAACAATGACAGAACGCCCCGAGTAATCGACCCGTTTCCCAAGCAGAGTCTCGCGAAACCTTCCCTCTTTACCTTCAATTACATCTGAAAGTGATTTGTATACTTTATTGTGACCATCCCTCGTCGGTTGCCCGCGGGACCCACTATCAAGAAGTGTATCCACGGCTTCTTGTACCAATTTTTCCTGGCACATTACTAAATCTGCTGGCGCTAATTCACTTCTTTTTAATAGATAGGCAAGATTGTTGTTCCGACGGATAACTCTCTTATAAAGTTCATTAATGTCTGAAGTCACTACTTTATCTCCAGACCTATAAACAATAGGTCTCAATTCGGGAGGAAGAACCGGTAATAAGCACAAAACCATCCATTCTGGTTCTACATTTGTTTGAATAAAATGTTTCGCCAATTGCATGCGTCTAATCAAAAAAACTTTTCTTATTCGTCTTTTTCTATCTTCCCACTCATCTCCACTATACCCCTCGTCTTCTAATTCCTTCCATTCGACCAAAGAATTCTCTATAATAATTCGCAAATCCAAATCTGCTAATTGTTCTCTAATAGCACCTGCTCCTGTCGCAATTTCCCGATTTCGAAATGTTGCAAAGCCTGGGGTAGAAAAAAAGGGAGAAATGCTGTGGTTACAGGATGCAATTTCCTCTTCGAATAAACCTCGTAATCGTAAAAAAGTGGGTTTTTTAGTGCTGGGCCTAGCAAAAGAGAAATCGCCGTATACTAGGCCCTCCAACTTCTTAAGAGGTTTATCTAAAAGATTCGCGATATAACTAGGAAGACCTTTCAAATACCACACATGAGTCACGGGACATGCGAGTTTGATGTATCCCATTTGATATCTTCGTATCCGAGAATCCACAAATTCGACCCCGCATTTTTGGCAAAATCTTTCGTCTTCGTTTTCAGCTCCGCTCGCTCGAGAATTGCCACAAGCGCAAATCCCGCTTTTTATGGGTCCAAAGATTCTTTCGCAAAACAATCCATCTTTTTCTGGTTTATCGGTTTTATAATGAAAAGTAGAGGGCCTTGTGACTTCGCCAACGACTTCTCCATTAGGTAGGTTTTTGTTAGCCCAAGCCTTTATTTGTTGAGGGGAAACGAGTCCAATTTGAAGTTGTTGATGTTTATATTGGTCAATCATAAAATAGAAATAAGAAAAGAATTTATATTTATTCCGATCAAACTTCCTCCCTATTAACCTGGAAGTTCTTTTCAGATACAAGGAAATGATTCAGTTCTAGAGCCAAAGATCGTAGTTCTCGAACGAGCACTCGAAAAGATTCTGGAGGATCCTCATGATTAGGTATTCTTTTTCCCCAGATCGTAGCATTAAGTATTTCTTGGCGAGCTATAAGATGGTCAGATTTATAAGTAAGTATCTCTTGTAAAATATGAGCAACACCAAATCCTTCTAAAGCCCAAACTTCCATTTCTCCTACTCGTTGTCCCCCTTGCTTGGCTCTTCCTCTAACCGGTTGTTGTGTAACAAGTGAGTAGGGCCCAGTAGAACGCCCATGAATTTTCTCATCAACTTGATGAATTAATTTTAAGATATAGGACTTCCCTATTAGAACAGGTTGCTCAAAGGGGTCGCCTGTTCTTCCATCAAATATTCTGCTTTTTCCCGGGTACTCGGGTTCAAATACCCATGGATTTTTTGTTTCTTTACTGGCTTCATATAATTCTGAAAACACAAGTTTTCTTGAAGCCTCTTGCTCATATCTCTCATCAAAGGGTGCTATTCTATAATGTTTCTTTAGCAGATCCCCCGCTAATCCGAGCGAGCTTTCAAATATTTGTCCCACATTCATTCGGGAGGGTACTCCTAAGGGATTGAAGACCATATCAACGGGTGTTCCATCTTGCAAATAGGGCATATCTTGCCTAGGCAAAATTTTGGAAATGATCCCTTTATTCCCATGTCTTCCGGCTACTTTATCCCCAACTTTGATTTCACGTTTCTGTAAAATATATACACGAACCATTATGTCGAGCGGGTCCCTTTGGATCCATTTCACATCGATAACGCGCCCTCTTCCACCTATAGGTAATTTCAGAGAAGTTTCTTTTGAAGTGGAAACCTCAAGGCCAAATATGGCCCGTAATAATCCAGCTTCCGCGATATAAGATGATTCGCTCGCTATCTGAGGCGTTAATTTACCTACTAAAATATCACCAGTTTCTACCCAGGATCCCAACCTAACAACTCCATTTCTGTCCAAATTGCGGAGTAAATGTTCTTCTAGATGTGGTATTTCTTTAGTGATTTTTTCAGCGGAGCCCTGGCTTGTCGTATCCGTCTGAATTTCATATTTCCGGATGTGAAAAGAGGTATAAATATCTTCATATACCAAACGTTCGCTAATTAGTACTGCGTCTTCAAAATTGTAACCTTCCCATGGCATATAAGCTACTAATACGTTTTTTCCTAAAGCAAGTTCGCCCCCAATTGTAGCAGCTCCTTCTGCTAAAATTTGTCCTTTTTTAATGGATTTACCCCGTGGAACCCGGGGTTTTTGGTGCATACAAGTATTTTTGTTAGAGCGACGGTGGTTAACTAAAGGAATACTTATAGTCTTCCCACTACTTGATAAAAGTATCTTATGACTATCAGTAGAAATGATCTTTCCCTCGCGTTCGGCTATAATGGAAACCCTCGAATCTAGAGCTGTTTGGCGTTCCAATCCAGTTCCAACAATGCATTTCTCGGACCGAGAAAGCGGAACTGCTTGGCGCTGCATATTAGAACTCATTAAAGCCCGATTCGCATCATTGTGCTCAATAAAAGGAATGAGAGAACCCCCAATAGAAAAATATTGGAAAGGAAAAATACTTCTAACATGAATCTGTTCCCATGCAATAGTCAAGAATTCTTGACGGTATCTAGCCGGAACAACCTGTTCTTCCTGAATACCTTGATTCAAGGACAAAGAATTTCCTGCTGCTATCATATAATATTCATCTCTATTTGGTGATAGATAAACCACCTGTCTCTCTTTTTTTTCTTTTGCTTTCTCAGCAGATATTTCATAAAACGGACTCTCTATGGATCCCCACAAGTGATCAATTCTCGCATGAATTGTTAAGGATCCAGTAAGTCCAACATTGATTCCTTCAGACGTGTCAATTGGACAAATACGCCCATAGTGACTCGGATGAATATCTCGGCTCCGAAAACTTGCGGTTCTCCCCGTCAACCCTCCAGGACCTAAACAACTCACTTTTCGCCCATGAACAGTTTGTGTCAATGGATTCGTTTGATCAAAAACTTGAGATAACGGGTATGTGCCAAAAAAGGTCTCATAAGTAGTTATTAATAAAATTGAAGTTGAAGTTGGAGTTACCAAAGTTTGGGGAGTCGGTTTCGATTGACGTATGAATACTCTACGAATAGTTTTTTGAACTGCATGTTGTAAACGACCAAGAGCCAATCCGAATTGATCTTGTAACAGATCCGCAACCGAACGAATACGTTTATTTTTCAAGTGATTCATATCGTCATCGTCAAGTATACCCGTTCCAAATTTCATTCCAATCAAATGATCCGTAGCGGCCAATACATCTCGTGGTAACAAGAATGTATTGTTCTGAGGAATATCAAGATTAAGTCTCCGATTCATATTTCGTCGACCAATCCTTCCTAATTCACATTTTTGTTGAAAAAATTTCTTTTGTAATTCCTCGCATAAGGACTCCGAAAATACCAGGTCCCCACCTACACAAGCAAATTGTTGATAAAACTCCAAAATAGCTTTTTCTTTTGACTCAATCCTCTTCTTCTCTTTAGCATTCGGGAAAGACAAGAAAATTTCAGGGTAGGAAACATTATCCAGAATTTCTCTTAGATTCGAACCCATAGCTGATGATAGAACTAGAATAGATATCTTTTGTTTTCTACTCACGCGAGCCCATATCCTTTCTTTTTTATCAATTGCTAATTCCGATCTCCCCCCCCAATCTGATATTATAGTGCCAGTGTAGATAGAAATTCCCTTATGATCTAATTCCGAGCGGTAGTAAATACCAGGACTTAGCAATATTTGATTGATCACAATTCGGTATATTCCATTTATAATAAAGGTTCCTAAGGAATTCATTATAGGAATGTTTCCGATAGAAATGGTTTGCTTTTGCACATCGAAACCAAAAATTAATCTCGCAGATACATATAATTCGGAAGAATAGGTGAGTGATTCATACACAGCATCTCTTTCTTTTATCGAGGGTTCTAGCAGTTGATATCCTTTCGCAAATAATTGAAATGCAATTTCGTGATCTGGATCTTTAATTGTTGGAAACTTGTCAAGTTCTTCTGCCAAGGCTTGATTAATGAACCTACAAAATCCCTCGAATTGGATCTGACTAAATCCGGGTATTGTGGACATTCCCTCGTTTCCATTCCGGAGCATCTTAATCTTAAGTTTCCTGTTTATCAAAGAAAAATTCCATTATCAGCTCACTCTTCATCAATCCCTATGGATCGATCTAGCAATCATGGAATCTATATTCTGTTTACTGAATCACATGAAATTCTAGGGAACTCCACATACGTATTTCATATATGTATTTCATACATATGAATAGAGACCATTTGGACGAAAGTTCGAGTTTGCCAGGGGTACAAATGAAATGAAAATGAATTGATAAAACATTCCTACAAAAAAAATTCTGCCACTTATACTTTATGTTATGATATTCTAATCAGATTGGATGGCAAAGATTTCTCATTTTATCTCCTTTCTATGAATGTAATAAAGCCGTAATATAATATACTAGAAAGTTTGACTTTACTTCGATTTAGAATAGCGTGCTTACTTTAATTTCTCAAAATAATTTGAGGGTTCTTTTTTATTTCGGATCGGAGTAGTATAATTGCTAGAAAATTCAGTATTTCATTGTGGAATTCTAAAATAAAGTAAGTCCCTTTTTTAAGTACATGCCAATCTAGTTATCCACCTCTCCCCATATCCATGCTTTTCTTTTATCGTAATTTCACTTGGGTACGCCAAGATAGTCAGGTTATACTCTATATCAGAGCAAATTTCCTTTTTTTATTCAAGATATTTAATTTAATACTTTGAAAAATTAAAGCATGATTCCCCATAGAGATATGTACATAAAGGGGATCTTTGGATAATAATGCTGTTCGGACCTAAAGTTTACCTATACACGGATTAAGCATAAAGCCATAATATTTTATTATGCCATTGAAGGGGGGGGAGATAATACCGATTTAAGAGTAGTTCACTACTGCAATAAAAAAAAGAGAATTCTAGTTAACGGTTCCAATTTATTCTGAATTTTGCAGCCTGTGAATAGAAATCCACTTTTTCTTCTTTTTCATCTCAATAGAAAGAAATGGGAAGTTTTATTGTGTTAACAATGTATGTTTTAAGATAGAATCTATCGAGGAGAATAATAGAAACTGGATCAAAAAAAGCAGGAATAGATTTTTTGAAAAAGATTGGAAAAAAGTAAGTAGAATTATATTCAAAATAAAAGGGGCTTTTCGTAAGAAAACGTGGATGAATACTTGCTGTTTTCTAGATTTTTGATCGGATTTTTTGGCGGCATGGCCAAGCGGTAAGGCAGGGGACTGCAAATCCTTTATCCCCAGTTCAAATCTGGGTGCCGCCTGATCAATAAAATACTTAGGTTTTTTTTATAGTGCTGATCGAATTCGATAAATTTTTACTTCGCATAAGTTCGGGCAAGAGAGTAACTGGGCCTGCCGATACTGGGTTTAGAGAAACCATACCATAGTTCTATCCTCAAACTAGGGTTAGGGTTTGTTTTGACGGTAGTGGCCAAAATGGTTATCAATAGGGGTGAGGTAGTGTTTCCTTATTCTTTTATTATATGAATTTGAATTGGTTCTTAATTGAGATTCGATTTGATAATTTTAAAATACGAGGATAAGATGTCAGAAATCTTGGTATCCAAAGAAAGGTCCCTAAGGGGCATTCTTTTTTTTTTTCAATCTAAGATTCAAGAAGGGACTCCACGAAAGAATATCAAGACTTACTAATTATTATACATTTTTTTATCGTACATCTTATGTTACCTACATACACTAAAGTAAGGACTACTTAATTCTAACGAGAATCAGATTAAATAGGTCGATCAAAAATCAATTTAGGAGTTGTATTATGGATAAAATCTCTTCATTCTTTCATAGAATGATACAAAGCAAGGCTGCAGGGTTTAGGTCAAAAATAAACATTAGGTAAGGTAGGTATCCAATAAATATTTATCTATCGATAATTTTATGGTATATTCGGGCGTCCTTTGCTTAAAAAAAAAAAAAAGAGTAACAAAAGGAATAAAAAATCTTCCTATTCCCGCTTCTTCTATTCAGGACATCATTCCCGTACTCTTTCTTTTTTAAGGAAAAAAGGGCTATAGTATCTCGTATTTTTAATGCTCTCTAATTCTACCAGAATTCCTATAAGAATTTGTTAGGAGTAAATTCCTTGAACTGATTGATCCATGGCCTTAGGGCGGAATCCCTTTTTGACTCTGTACCCTTGATTCCACTATGATTATTGATCAATAGTAGAATAATCCCTTCATAGAAATAGGAGACATAATTTAGATGGATATAGTAAGTCTCGCTTGGGCTGCTTTAATGGTAGTCTTTACATTTTCTCTTTCACTAGTAGTATGGGGAAGGAGTGGACTCTAGGGATACTACTAATTGATTAAGTAATCAAATTGTTGTATCAATTCTTTTCTTTAATGGATCATTTTGCATTAATCATTTTGTCAAACGTTATTCTTTAATCTTTTTCTTTAGTTTTGTTTCACTCCTGTAAGAAACTCTTGTATTGTAAGTTGTAATGTAAGAAAGAGCCATTATACCAATTCAGAATTTCTACTAGAAATGACGAATGGTTAAAAAAAGTTCTATACATAAGAAAATTAGACTTTCTTCCACGGAACTATTCACGGCATATCACACATTTTCCATTTCCTTTTACTTTTTACTATAGTCTATTCTTCATATTATTTTTCTTTCCTTCCATGG
>NW_028260368.1:8188238-8259991 GCF_056163025.1 Triticum urartu | reverse complement strand
TCAGATGAGTTGATTTGTATTTTGTATTCTATACTATGTTTTCTTTATATATTAAATATGAAGTTCTTACTCTTTCTGTTGTTTGGAAAGATCAAACACACGATGTTCCTATTTCTTTATTTCGTGATGAGTCGTATGCTTGCGACAATAACGACAAAATTTTTTGAATTCTAATTGTCCGGGTGTATTGTGGCGATTCTTTTGAGTACTATATCTAGAAATCCCCGTCGATTCCTCATTGGCACCTTTTCGAACACAACTGATGCATTCCAAAATAACTCTGATTCTAACATCTTTTCCCTTGGCCATGAACCTCCTTTTCTTTTTGGATTGACTTAACTTAATTCTTCTACTTATTCTTTTATTCTTCTATTTTGAATCCGAAGAAGAAGAATAAAATTCATTAGAATAATTTTTTTTTATTCTTTAATTAAGTAATAAAAAATAGAGAAATAATTAAAGAATACAATCCTTGTCGAATTAGCAAAGATTTTGGTTCGAAATCCTTTCATTTAATTAGCCAGCCCCGCCTTTTCTATGCTCTGATTTCTGAGGCCTTATTTAGCTTGGGTACCCCTTTAAATTGAATTTCTATTTTCAAAAATGGGGTTTACCAAATTTTTAATGACTCTGAGGTTCAACCCAATCCATCTTTTCTTTCTTTTTCCTTCCGATACTAAAAAAAGATTGAAAAGGATCAAATTTTGTCATATCACGAAGAAATCTATCCCTCCCATAGCAATAACTAGAATTAAAAAAAAGGGAATGACAAAGCATCTGGGAATAAACGATTAATTTCTATCAATAAACCTGCTAAAGCACCAAACCATAGAGTACTTAGCACGGGTGCTACAGAGAGATATGTTTTTATATCCCGCATTGAAAATCCTCCTTCCTTGTTGGAATACATATATGATCATAAACTCTTGCCCAAGATTGTTATGCTATATATAAAATGAACCATATCGACGAAATTTTCCTATCCCTAAAAAAGAAAAAGATGACCCCTTCTTCCTATATATTACCAAGGAAAAGTAATCCTTCTTTTATAGGCGAAATTATATTGGATTTTATATGTATATAATTCCTTAATTATATGAGACCAAAAAGAAGAAATGACACGAGGGTTCTATATATAGATAGAGAAAGAAAGAAGAAGAAAATTATGATGTGGAAAAGAAGACAGGAATTGTGTACAATGGCATTGTACAACAATTTAATTTGGAAAAGGGATGTAGCGCAGCTTGGTAGCGCGTTTGTTTTGGGTACAAAATGTCACAGGTTCAAATCCTGTCATCCCTACCTATTACTTCTTTCTTCTTTATAGGCAGTAGCGACGAGATCAATTAAAGTAAAGTGGGTATAACTTGAATTTGTGGAGACTATACGTACGTGAGATACATTAGGAATAGAAAAAGATTTTCTTTTTGAATGAATGAAAGCGCTCTTAGTTCAGTTCGGTAGAACGCGGGTCTCCAAAACCCGATGTCGTAGGTTCAAATCCTACAGAGCGTGATTCCATCTATTTTATGTCGAAGCAGAGTAAAATAACTTAACAAAATTGAATTGTAACTCCAATTTCAATTTGACCTCCTCTCTGGTCTGGAGGAGGTCAATCAAAAAAAAAAAATGACTCAATCAAAGATCCAACTGATCCCCACGCCTGTATTGCAAATACGCAGTCACGAATAATCCCGCTAAAGTAATAGGAATTAGGCCTAAGACGATTCCAAATAGAAAAACTTCAATCATTTCGATTTGTTCGAGGGGATAAAAAAAGAGGTACGATCTATCCCTAAATAGTACTCTAAATTATCCACGAATCTCAATGACCAAGAAAAGAATTCCTAATTAGTCTGGAAAAGAGTCGTAGAATGCCAGGAATCCCAAAGAAAGATTTTTCTTTTCTGAATTATAATTATTCAGTCAATTCAAATAAGGCGTATCTTGTTCAAGCCAATAAATAGAGCTGGGGTTATAGTTAAAGCAGCCAGTAGAAAACCAAAATAACTAGTTAAAGTAAGCATGAAAGAGTTAAATTCCATTTATTTTTTTTTACTACACTACATATGTTGGTAAAGCATTTACCTAAGTTATGGAAAATTCATAATTCATCAGTTATTTTAGATAATACTAAAAAACAAGATAGAGTAAGATACAGAAGTGTAAAAGAAAGTGGATTCATCAGATGATACATGAGTCCCTAATTCCGAATCAAGAGATTTGTTGTGGAATTTGTCAATTGAGTAAAGTAATAATATTAAGAACTAGATCATCTAACCCCATTGAATGAAAAAAAGAAATTCAATTTTCAGGGAAATTTTTGAATAAGAGATAAATAAACAATTGAATTTGAAAAAAAAAACTTCTTTCTATTTTGGATAATTTCTTTTTCAATAGGACCCTCTTTTTGGAGTGAACGATCGAATATTCCCCTATTCCTTCTTATTTTAACTGATTGTATTCCATATGGAATAAGAGGAGAACAAAAGCATTCCACGACCTGCCAAGGGGCTGTTAAAAAAAAAAAAAAAAGAAAGCTCTTCCTTGAATTTACTTTATTTTTATTCCTTTTTCGAACTCCAACCAAAGTAGATTCGAAGACGAGTCACTTCAATTATCCTTTTAAGTTCTATTCTATCTTCTGTCTTTCCCTATTTCATCTCGTAAAGTTCCGCGCTCGCAGTTTGGTCAAGAAAGTTAGACCTAATCCAACAAACAATACAAGGATGAATTACGAATTATGAAAGGATAGATTTCACATATACTTGTCCTTGTATTGTGTCAGTATGAGAATATCCTTCCTAAATTATTTATCCAAACCTATTGATCATTAACTTAGATTTTCCCAAGATTTTGGCTGCTATTCCGAATTACTCTATTATTCCGAAGCCAATGAAAAGTAAGTAGAACCTACAAAAATGGGGTTTTCTATTGATGCCTTGAATAACATATAGCTTACCTATAGACAAAAAAAAAATAAAAAAGTAATTATGTTTCGGAACCAGGCAAAACCAGATTGCTGTGCCATAGGAAGGATAGCTATACTAATTCGGTATACTCAAAATACACCTTTGGTACAAAATTGACAATCTCACAAGGATGAAATATCAGTAATTTTCTATTTACTGGTCGATCCCATCTTTTACGGAATCAATTCCTTTTTTGAATGTACAAAAATTTTGGGAGTTCAGCATGTCTGGAAGCACGGGAGAACGTTCTTTTGCTGATATTATTACCAGTATTCGATACTGGGTTATTCATAGCATTACTATACCTTCCCTATTCATTGCGGGTTGGTTATTTGTCAGTACGGGTTTAGCTTATGACGTGTTTGGAAGTCCTAGGCCAAACGAGTATTTCACGGAAAGCCGACAAGGAATTCCGTTAATAACCGACCGTTTTGATTCTTTAGAACAACTCGATGAATTTAGTAGATCCTTTTAGGAGGCCCTCAATGACCATAGATCGAACCTATCCTATTTTTACAGTGCGATGGCTGGCTATTCACGGACTAGCTGTACCTACTGTTTTTTTCTTGGGATCAATATCAGCAATGCAGTTCATCCAACGATAAAACAAATTCCAACTATAGAACTATGACACAATCAAACCCGAATGAACAAAATGTTGAATTGAATCGTACCAGTCTATACTGGGGTTTATTACTCATTTTTGTACTTGCTGTTTTATTTTCCAATTACTTCTTCAATTGAGAGAAAGAAAGAGACTAATAAGAATTCTCTTATCCCATTTGGAAGGATACCATCCTTATAACTACCCATGACTGTTTTTGTCTCTAGCATGACCAATTGATAAAATGTGGAGGAAAGTAGGGGAAATGGCCGATACTACTGGAAGAATTCCTCTTTGGCTGATAGGTACTGTAGCTGGTATTGCTGTGATTGGTTTAGTAGGTGTTTTCTTTTATGGTTCATATTCTGGATTGGGTTCATCTCTATAGTAATCGGAGGGACCAGATTGTAAACATGAAAAAGTAGGAGCTTAGCGGGTCCTTACCCCCCTTTATCTGATTAGAGCGGAAAGGACCCGCGGAATTTTTATTTTACTCTTATAACGCGAATTGAATCTATTCGATTCACTCTTATGAAGCAACAAGAAAAAGAGATCACTCGAGGATCCAATATCTTATTCCACGAAGGAAGTATCCTGAAAATCCTTGATTTAGTTTCGAGTAATAAACTAATAAAACCTTAATCAAAACTATTCAACTAGCCTAAAAATAAAAAAACCTTCAATGGAAGAGTTTACTTTTTTTTTGCAAAATTTCTGTAAATTTGAAGTTGAACTTAATTAAACAAGCCAAGCAATTTGCTCACAATCACAAGAAATTTTTCCCCCGCCATATTTTCTTCCCCTCTGTTTGTCCACTACCTCGGCTAAACCTAAGCAAAAGAAAAAGAGGTCCAAGAGACAGACCCGAATAAAGAAGAAATAGTAATCTTTGACGAATTAGGAAGAAAAAGGATTCTTATTTTGATACAAGAAGAATCGGCACAAGAAAAAGGCTTTTTCTTGTGCCGAATAGACGATTAAGAAGACCTGCAATCCCTCCGAAAAAGAAGAAATTTTAATTTGATTGTTCTCGCCTTTGCCTTGGATTCTCTTCTTTTGCATGGGATATAAATAAGGAATTCCAGACATCTCATAAACAAAAAGCAGTCTAAACAAAAAAAGGATTTCCAAAATAGATCATAGATAATTCTAGCAATTGCCAATAAATCGAGGCTTTTTACCAACTTGATGGTAAGAAATCCCGGGACCTAGAAATTCATTTCGTACAATTGAACCTTTTCAAACTGTTTCTTTTTGAGAACCAAAAAAACTTGTGCCAAAATAACGGATGCGAAGAAGAACAAAAGGCCTTGGACACGTAATGGATCCTGAAGCACGATTTCTGCGTCCCCCTGACCAAAACCTCCCACATTAGGATTGCTTGTTAATGGTTGATCAAGCTTGATGGATTCCCCCTCTGAAACAAGAAGTTCTGGTCCGGGAGGTATAATATCAATCACTTGGCGTCCATCTGATGCATCAACTATGGATATTTCATACCCCCCCTTTTCTTTACGTAGTATTTTTCTTACTATACCTGTTGACGTAGCATTATAGACTGTATTGTTACTCTTGCTACCATCAGGATAGATCTGTCCTCTTCCTCGGTTTCCCCCTACATATATGGGATATTTTAAGAAATGAGCATCTTTCTTCGTAGCAGGATCAGGGGAAAGAATGGGAAAGACAATTTCACTATATTTCTTACCGGGAACAGGGCCTATCACAAGAATGTTTTTTTTATCGGGACGATAACTCTGAAAAGCAAGATTTCCTATCTTTTCTTTTAACTCAGGGGAAATACGATCGGGCGGCGCTAATTCGAATCCCTCGGGCAAAATAAGAACAGCACCTACATTCAACCCTCCCTTTTTTCCATTAGCAAGAACTTGTTTCAATTGCATATCATAAGGAATTCGAAGAACTGCTTCAAATACAGTATCGGGAAGCACAGCTTGGGGAACTTCAATATCGACGGGCTTGCTAGCTAAATGGCAATTGGCACATACAATTCGTCCAGTTGCTTCTCGTGGGTTTTCATAACCCTGCTGCGCAAAAATGGGATATGCATTTGAAATAGATGTCCGAGTTATTACGTATATCATGATCGATACAGAAATCGATCGAGTTATCTGTTCCTTTACCCAAGAAAAAGTATTTCTATTTTCCATGTCCAATCGCAGATCCCAGAATTTCTACAATAAATTAGATAGGTAGCTAAGCTAATCTAGTTCCCTATACACGAATCTGTTGTCATTCTACTGCAACAGTTGTACTGCAATGATGAATACCTTAAAGTAGGTATAAATAGAAAGAATTTTGCTAAAATGGAAAAGGGCTTTCTTTCTAAAAAAAGATGCTTGCTAATTTGATTAATATTAATATCGGGAGATCAAATGAATTTATGCTTCACTAATTGAATGATAAATGACTACAAGCGAAGGAGATAGACGATTTAAACAAAAAAAGACCCAAAATTTCAAACATGTATCTAGAATTACTGGAAAACTACAAACAAAAATAGTGAAAATAAGCTCGTTAGGAGCCCATCCAAAATCGTTGTAGACCCAACGAATTACTAGTTCCCAACCACGGGTGGAGTGAAATCCAACAAAAAAATCAGTAACTAAAAGAATAAAAAAAGCTTTTATTGAGTCATTTAAATTATAGAAGAATTCCTGAACCCAAGAATTCAAAATGACAAGTTCCTCTTTACCCAGAAAAAAAGAACCACTTAGAATAGCCAAACAGATTATATTTGTCGAGAAATGCAAAATGGTATGGAGATGATCCTCATTATTTATTTTGACCCATTGTATTATTTCCTTGTGTATTCCTGTAGGAGGTTTTTGTACATGTGTCTTTAGTTTCCCTTTTATCATCTCGTCCAAGAGAGAAAGTTCTTCTAATTCTATGAATCTTTCTAGAATCCTTTTCTCTTGAATATCAGTTAAGAGAGTTTCGGATTGCCTGGTATTCCACCAATTCTTAATCCAAAGTTCCAGACATTTGTTAAATGAGGAAGAGACCCCCCAAGGCAAAAGTACGATAAATACAAGATATAGTAAAGAAGGCAATGCTTTCTTTTTTTTCATTTTTGATCTGTAAATGGAGTTGTTAATGAATATGCTTCATTCGCTGACTCTATTCCATTCCCTGACTCTATATGATGATATTTCTATTTCATGATATTTCTATTTCTTTGAAGCAAAAACTCTATAGGTTTGATACCCTGTATCTATTCTTCTTTTTTGTATATTAGTTATTAGTGGAATTTCAGTGCATTGGGTTCTTTCTTAGATCTAGATGGAATGAAATAGTGAAATAGAATAAAAAAAAAGCCCTTTCGGATGAAAAAGGAAGAATAGTATGCGATATATCTAACTTGGATAAAAAAAAATTAAAAGCAAATTTCTCTTATCCTCGTTTGTTCCTTCCTTTAGATAAATACTTAAAAATCCCCTTACAATAACAAATCCAATTTAGAAGGGACTTCCTCCCTGTGTTGAGAAAACTTTTCTTCTTCCAATTCTTCTTTTCTTCATTCAACTCAGTTCAAAAAAGATACCTCAAAATACTTCAATTGGTACGCGCAAGAAATAGGCCAATTCGGCAGCTTTTTGTTCAATTTCTCGTGGAGTAAAAAATTTATCATCAGTACGAGTCAAGGGAATGATCCCCTGGCCCCGGATTTCCATATAAAGAATACGACGAGGATAAAGACCCTCTTTAACCTGAATTCTAATTGATTGGATATCCCGCATAAGGAATCGAAGGAAGACGCGACGTTTTATTCCAGGGAATCCCCAACGAAAAATGCACACTATTCCCTCTTTTCTATCGAATCGGTCATAACCACTACCTACATTCCACAAAATAGTACACCACAAGTAGGAGCTAATGAATAGGCCTGCGATTCCGTAGAAAGACATCACGACCCCCTGCGGAAAAAAAAGAATTTCTTGAGATGGAAGTATAGATATAATATTCTTACCAAGATAACTGGAAATCCCAACCGATAAGAATCCTAGTGAACCTAGAAAAAGAATACAGGCCCAGAAAAAATTACCCCTTTTTCGAGAACCTTTTAGAAGTTCTACCCATATGTGTTCTGATCGCCAATTCATATTAGATATACTAAATCCAGCAGCGGTCGATTGAAATTGAGAGAATAAGCTAAATAATTTTGACTTTACTTTTTTTGATTCTGAAATCGCCTTCAGCAACTAGTACTCCTGTGAAATAATAGGTTAGATACATTGACTTTCTATTCAAAAAATATTCGTTGATTCAATTAAAATAAATAAAATAAAACTCGCTATACCTGGCTCTGCATATTCATGCATTTATGCTCGTAGCCTATATCCGCATCCATAACCGTTTTTCATTTGTGTGTAGAAAGTGTGTGTAGAAAAAGCCACATACCCTACCATATTATATTACTTACACTAAAAAATACTAGACAATCTTATTTTTTTGCACATAAAGAAATAAAGAAGTCATTGCAATTGCCGGAAATACTAAGCCTACTAAAGGCACGAAAATAGAAGGTAAGTTTAAATCCGTCATGGAATAGGTGTCTCAATTCAAATTTACTATTTCTATCTAGTCGAAAAATATCTTAAGATTCTTATGATATAATTAAGTATATCTATTATAAGGAATATTGACTATTGTATTGTATTTTTTATTTTTAGTTTGAAAAATATTCTGTAAAAAAAATGAAAGGATAATAAGAAAATTCCAAAAAAGGAGAACTAATTAAAAAGATTTTATTTTGATTTTCCCATCCTCATGGCCTTTCTATCTTTCTAATCTAATTTGAAATTGGATTCAAAAGAAAGCGGTTAGAATTTACTTCCTGCATACATACTTCTCTAGAAGCGCATACAATAATGCGTGGTAAAGGCGGAAAAATAGTATATTCAATCAAAATCAAAGGGCAAATTATCTTACCTACTATAGATCCCCTACTACCCTCTTAGACTTTAAAAGGCGATATACCACCCAAAGAAAGGGTATGAAAATGCCGGGTGGAGTTAGCTTTTCGACGAAGACCTGTCCCGTGCAGCGAAGCCCTGTTAGTAAGACCCCCCGCAATAATGGATTATAGAAGAATATTATTCCAAATACTCCTCTGGACGCATATAGTAGCATTGCGATTCCGAATCTTTTTTATTTATGAATATGAACAGAAAAAATTCATTGTATCGTTGGGTCGGAGCGGAGGTTTGGTCCAGAAAAATTAGAAACAAAACGTCTACTCTACCGCATTGAAGTCTATAGCGCTGTATTTCCACGAAAGTATAATTCTTACCATCAGGATACGATCCTTTCTTTTGAACTAAACGTCTCTACGATGGGTCCAGGTTCTATGTCCAATCCCAAATCAAGGATTTCTCGCTCTTGATCGGAGTCATAAACTAAAAAAAAACTACCTTTTTATCCTTTTTCTCAAGGTTATAGAAAACTTCCTTATCTAGTTCTAGCATTTTGAAAAAAAAAAAATGCTTCTTTTTTTACACACAGTTCGAGTCACTTGTTGACTCACGATTACGCCTGTTAAAAGTTTCAAACGTCCTCTTTTTTGAAATTGAAAGAGAGTCCTATAAAAAGGTCTAACTTCCAAACTATGTCTTTTTTCATTCATTCTCCTTTAGTTTTTTTCTCTATCTAGAAGTGGAATAGAATAACCCGGTTGAAGGGTAATGATCATACGTCTGTAATGCATTGTATGGCCCAGAATAGGTCCTATTCTTCTACCTTTTCCAGGTAGTCGATGGCTATTCACAGCTACCACCTTAACACCAAAGAAGAGTTCGACCCAATGCTTTATTTCTGTCTTAGTGAATCCCGATTCGACATTAAAAGTATATTGATTCTTTCCCAATAAACGAAGACTTTTTTCTGTAAATACTGCGTATTTGATTCCATTATCATTATCATATGATAATACTATATTTTATTATTTTATTATTTTATTTGTATTTCTTTATTGTATTATACCTTAATATATATATTCTAGATATATAGAATAGACGAATCTCAATTTGTCAAGTCTCATGATCATATCATGATCTATTTTTATTCGGCTCAATCTTTTTTTTCTAAAAAAGATTGAGCCGAGTTTAATTGCAATCAATTAGAAGAATAAAGAAGAATTACTGCATTTCATAACTGATTTTTTTCTCTTTTTATTTCGTTTCTTTTTTATTTATACCTTCTTTATCTTTAGTTTTATCTAGTTAATCAATAGTATCTACCGGCTCGAACTCGAATTTGATCGCCTTCCATACTTCACAAGCTGCGGCTAGTTCAGGACTCCATTTGCAAGCTGCTCGGATAATTTCATTACCTTCGCGAGCAAGATCGCGCCCTTCGTTACGAGCTTGTACACAGGCTTCTAAAGCCACTCGATTAGCTGCTGCACCAGGTGCATTTCCCCAAGGATGTCCTAAAGTTCCTCCACCAAATTGTAATACAGAATCGTCCCCAAAGATTTCGGTCAGAGCTGGCATATGCCAAACATGAATACCACCTGAAGCTACCGGTATAACACCTGGCATGGATACCCAGTCCTGAGTGAAAAAGATACCGCGAGCACGATCTTTTTCAATAAAATCATCGCGCAATAAATCAACAAAACCTAAAGTCATTTCGCGTTCCCCTTCTAACTTACCTACTACTGTACCGGAGTGGATATGATCTCCCCCAGACATACGCAATGCTTTAGCTAATACACGGAAATGCATACCATGATTTTTCTGTCTATCAATAACTGCATGCATTGCACGGTGAATGTGAAGAAGTAGGCCATTGTCGCGGCAATAATGAGCCAAAGTAGTATTTGCGGTGAATCCCCCAGTTAAGTAGTCATGCATTACAATAGGAACCCCTAATTCTCTTGCAAATACAGCTCTCTTAATCATTTCTTCACATGTACCCGCAGTCGCATTCAAGTAATGCCCCTTGATTTCACCGGTTTCGGCCTGTGATTTATAAATAGCTTCGGCACAAAAGACAAAACGGTCTCTCCAGCGCATAAATGGTTGTGAGTTTACGTTTTCATCATCTTTGGTAAAATCAAGTCCACCACGTAGACACTCATAACACGCTCTACCATAATTTTTTGCGGATAATCCCAATTTTGGTTTAATAGTACATCCCAATAAAGGACGACCGTACTTGTTCAACTTATCTCTTTCAACTTGGATACCATGAGGCGGGCCTTGGAAAGTTTTTGAATAAGTAGGGGGAATTCGTAGATCCTCCAAACGTAGAGCACGTAGGGCTTTGAAACCAAATACGTTACCTACAATGGAAGTAAACATGTTAGTAACGGAACCCTCTTCAAATAGGTCTAATGGATAAGCTACATAACAGATCCATTGGTTGTCTTCCCCAGCAACAGGCTCGATGTGATAGCATCGTCCTTTGTAACGATCAAGACTGGTAAGTCCATCAGTCCAAACAGTTGTCCATGTACCAGTAGAAGATTCGGCAGCTACTGCAGCCCCTGCTTCTTCGGGCGGAACCCCAGGCTGAGGACTTACTCGGAATGCTGCCAAGATATCAGTATCCTTAGTTTCATACTCTGGGGTGTAGTAAGTCAATTTATAATCTTTAACACCAGCTTGAAATCCAACACCTGCTTTAGTTTCTGTTTGTGGTGACATAAGTCCCTCCCTATAACTCTTGAATTAAGAATTCTCACAATAACAGGGTCTACTCGATGTTAATTAGGCGTAAATGAAACTTTAGCAAAAATCTCGTAAAACAAAAAGGATATTCAATTAATATAATATCAACTCATTAAAGAAAATTGAGGGCATGCTTAGGTTAATGAATATGTTTCATTCATATATAATGCGTACACCCTGTGTATGTTCTATCCTATAGGAATTCCAATATAGGAATTCGATAGGAATTGAGTTGTTGTTATGGTAAGTTAACACGGTTCGTTATTAAACCATGGATTTGATTTACCAAATCCATAATTATTGTATACTCTTTGATAGATATAGCGCAACCCAAATTAATTCCTAATCCTTATTTTACAAGTTCTTAATAGTTCTCTTTTCTTATTTTGAATGCAAATACCTAACTAAATACTAATAAAATTCTTTGTTGACAGCAATCTATGCTTCACAGTAGTATATATTTTGTATATCGAAGTCCTAGATAGGAAAGTAGAGTAGGCACAGATCCTCCACAAAAGGCAAAATGTATATGAAAAAAAAGATTGATTGAACTTTCCAATGGACTCATTCCATGAGTAAACGATTGAATGGGATTCGCTTGGGCAACGAAATCAAGTCCTGGTCCCCTTTTCTCTCTTATTGAATTAACTAATTCATTTCCTTTTTACTTTTGGATTTTTTTTGATTTGATTTGGCATTATTCAACAATAAAAAAAGAAAAATTTCGACAAATTCCTTTTTTTTAATTATGTGATAATTATGAGAACCAATCCTACTACTTCTCCTCCCGGGGTTTCCACAATTGAAGAAAAAAGTACAGGTCGTATCGATCAAATTATTGGACCCGTGCTGGATGTCACTTTTCCCCCAGGCAAGTTACCTTATATTTATAACGCTTTGGTAGTCCAGAGTAGAGACACTGCCGATAAGCAAATTAATGTGACTTGTGAGGTACAACAATTATTAGGAAATAATCGAGTTAGAGCTGTAGCTATGAGTGCTACGGACGGGTTGATGAGAGGAATGGAAGTGATTGACACGGGAGCTCCTCTCAGTGTTCCGGTCGGTGGAGCTACTCTCGGACGAATTTTCAACGTTCTTGGGGAGCCTGTTGACAATTTGGGTCCTGTAGATAGTAGTGCAACGTTCCCTATTCATAGATCTGCGCCTGCCTTTATCGAGTTAGATACGAAATTATCCATCTTTGAAACAGGTATTAAGGTCGTCGATCTTTTAGCTCCTTATCGACGTGGAGGAAAAATAGGACTATTTGGGGGGGCTGGAGTAGGTAAAACAGTACTGATCATGGAATTAATCAATAACATTGCTAAAGCTCATGGGGGCGTATCCGTATTCGGTGGAGTAGGGGAACGGACTCGTGAAGGAAATGATCTTTATATGGAAATGAAGGAATCCGGAGTAATTAATGAAAAAAATATTGAGGAATCAAAGGTAGCTCTAGTCTATGGCCAAATGAATGAACCACCGGGAGCTCGTATGAGAGTTGGTTTAACTGCCCTAACTATGGCGGAATATTTCCGAGATGTTAATAAGCAAGACGTGCTTTTATTTATCGATAATATCTTTCGTTTTGTTCAAGCAGGATCAGAGGTATCCGCTTTATTAGGGAGAATGCCCTCCGCAGTGGGTTATCAACCTACTCTTAGTACAGAAATGGGTTCTTTGCAAGAAAGAATTGCTTCTACTAAAAAGGGATCTATAACTTCGATTCAAGCAGTTTATGTACCTGCAGACGATTTGACCGACCCTGCCCCTGCCACAACATTTGCACATTTGGATGCTACTACCGTACTTTCCAGAGGATTAGCTTCCAAGGGTATTTATCCAGCAGTAGATCCTTTAGATTCAACCTCGACTATGTTACAGCCTCGGATCGTTGGCAACGAACATTATGAAACTGCGCAAAGAGTTAAGGAAACTTTACAACGTTACAAAGAACTTCAGGACATTATCGCAATTCTTGGCTTGGATGAATTATCGGAAGAGGATCGTTTAACTGTAGCAAGAGCAAGAAAAATTGAGCGTTTCTTATCACAACCGTTCTTTGTGGCAGAAGTTTTTACTGGTTCTCCAGGAAAGTATGTTGCTCTTGCGGAAACTATTAGGGGATTTCAACTAATCCTTTCCGGAGAATTAGACGGCCTACCTGAACAGGCTTTTTATTTGGTGGGTAACATCGATGAAGCTAGCACGAAAGCTATAACCTTAGAAGAGGAGAACAAATCGAAGAAATGAAATTAAATCTTTATGTACTGACTCCTAAGCGAATTATTTGGGATTGTGAAGTGAAAGAAATCATTTTATCCACTAATAGTGGCCAAATTGGCGTATTACCAAACCACGCCCCCATTAACACAGCAGTAGATATGGGTCCTTTGAGAATACGCCTCCTCAACGACCAATGGTTAACAGCGATTCTGTGGAGCGGTTTTGCGAGAATAGTTAATAATGAGATCATCATTTTAGGAAATGATGCGGAACTGGGTAGTGATATTGATCCGGAAGAAGCTCAAAAGGCACTTGAAATAGCCGAAGCTAACTTGAGTAAAGCTGAGGGTACGAAAGATTTGGTTGAAGCGAAGCTCGCTCTCAGACGAGCTAGGATACGAATCGAGGCTGTCAATTGGATTCCCCCATCCAATTGAAGACAATCCAGTGGTTTATAGTTGATACAAAGAAAAAGGGAAGAGGGGTAGAAAAAGTTATTAGATAGCGAAGCGAAGTAAGTCCAATGCTATCTAGTAATTTTTCTACCTACTTACCTACTATTGGATTTGAACCAATGACTCCCGCCGTATGAAAGCAATACTCTAACCACTGAGTTAAGTAGGCAATTTATCACCACAAAGGAAGACCCATTACTTCGATCGATTATATATTGAATCCCTTTTCTAAGCAATACCGCTCTGTTATTGGTCTGTTATATACTAAATACTAAACTAAATACTAAACAGATACAGATCAAAGGGGTATCCTCTGGCATTAGAAAATATTCATCTTGACAAGAAATTATCTATATGTTAAGATATCTCTGATAAGGGCTATAGCTCAGTTCGGTAGAGCAACTCGTTTACACGTGCGCCAATGCTTTTCAAAGGAGCTTATTATGCAATGAACATAATCGATCTTATTGCAAAATCAATGTCTTACTTCATAGATTCGAGAGAATAGGAGAACAGTAGCCTGACAAACAGTCGGTTCAGTCCGATTCAGGTGCCAATTCAGGTGCCTAATCAAATAGAACCCTTATGGATTTGCTAGTTGATAAGGTAAATATCCAGCCCACTAAATGCTAGGCGTAATGAGGATAAGGGCCTCCAAAAAACTTCTTTTCGTTCTATGAACTTTAAGGTGTATGAAGTCTCATAGTTAACTCTTGCAGTGGAACGATAGAGACTCCATTTCACTTAGGTTGATTTAATTTAGACCGGAGGCAGACCTAAGTCAAGGTAATCCTCCTTTGAAACACTTTGGTATTGCTCCTAGATAGATCATAATACAAAAAATCAATCAGAGCACAGGGAGCCATCTCATTATCTTTCCGTAAAGAAAAACTATGGTGGACTAACTGATCTTTAAATCAGTTTATGAAAGAGCCCAATGCAAAAAAATGCATGTTGGGTCTTTGAAACAGTTCAAATCATTTCGATAATAATCCGTTTGATCTGTTTTACCGAGAAGGTCTACGGTTCGAATCCGTATAGCCCTAATATGCCCTTTTTTAGATTTTAGGATCTCTATCCTATGTTTTCTTTAGTTTAGTATAGTTTTCATTTTCTCATTAGTATTTGTTTATAGACTGGATAGGCGCCTGCGACATAGAATAGAGATAAAAGCATTACCAAAGGCTCATTCATCGAAAATCAAAATCATACAGACAGGAAAAGAAAAACGAATTTCTATCAAATCAATAGAAGAAAGGATCCTTTCCCTGATTTGAATCCCGTCCTCCTTCAAATAGGATATCTCTAGACTTCCCTATAATAACTGCAATGATTTTATCCATTTTGCGAATTCCTACTTTGTTTTAAGTATATTTATTACTTTGTTTATAGATACATTATGTAAATTGATCAACTTTAAATAGAAAAAATAAAGTAAAGAGTAAATAAGAAAACAGAATATTCTGTCTCATAGTTCTGAAATAGAGTTCTTTATTTTTATTTTATAGTATTACTTCTCATTAATTATACTGCATAGATTAGTCCTACTATCTTAATTAGGTTCTAATTTAGTAGTATTCTCATTTTTATTTAATAGTCTCTTATTATTTTATTATTAAATATTAAATAAAGGATAGAGCTATTCTTTTTTCTAGAGATTCTAGAGAAAGCGAGACAAAGTGAAACGAGAAAGTTTTCTTTATATAAGAATTAGATCTACATACACCATATCTAAATAGAATGGAAATCCAAAAGAAAGGGAGTTGGGATTCCATTGGATGAATCTTTAAAGAAGATGCAGCACAGAGGAAACAAAGGCTAAACTTAAACTAAGCGCTTTTGTTTGAACAAAAAAGATTCTTGTTTCACCGAGGAAAAGAGAGAAGTTCTGGATAAATTGACAATGCTGAATTGAATTGACTAATTTAAGTTCCGCCTATTCCACATTAATGGGAGTACATTATGTTTCTGCTTCACGAATATGATATTTTTTGGACATTTCTAATAATAGCAAGCCTTATTCCTATTTTGGCATTTTCGATTTCAGGACTTTTAGCCCCGGTTAGTGAAGGACCAGAGAAGCTTTCTAGTTATGAATCGGGTATAGAACCCATGGGAGGGGCTTGGGTACAATTCCGAATACGCTATTATATGTTTGCGCTCGTTTTTGTTGTTTTTGATGTGGAAACCGTCTTTCTATACCCTTGGGCAATGAGTTTCGACGTATTGGGTGTATCCGTTTTTATCGAAGCTTTGATTTTCGTGCTTATCTTAGTTGTTGGTTTAGTTTATGCATGGCGAAAAGGAGCCTTGGAATGGTCTTAACTGAATATTTAGACAAAAAAAAAGAAGGAAAAGATTCTATTGAGACAGTTATGAATTTGATTGAGTTTCCCTTACTTGACCAAACAAGTTCCAATTCTGTTATTTCAACTACACCAAATGATCTTTCGAATTGGTCAAGACTCTCCAGTTTATGGCCCCTTCTATACGGTACCAGTTGTTGTTTCATTGAATTTGCTTCATTAATAGGCTCACGATTCGACTTTGATCGTTATGGATTGGTACCAAGATCAAGTCCTAGGCAAGCAGACCTAATTTTAACAGCCGGTACGGTAACAATGAAAATGGCTCCCTCTTTAGTGAGATTATACGAGCAAATGCCTGAACCAAAATACGTCATTGCTATGGGAGCCTGTACTATTACAGGGGGAATGTTCAGTACGGATTCCTATAGTACTGTTCGGGGAGTTGATAAGTTAATTCCTGTGGATGTCTACTTGCCGGGCTGCCCACCTAAACCGGAGGCAGTTATAGATGCCCTAACAAAACTTCGTAAGAAGATATCGCGAGAAATAGTTGAGGATCAAACTCTATCTCAAAATAAAAATAGATGTTTTACTACCAGTCACAAGCTTTATGTTAGGCGCAGTACTCATACAGGAACTTATGAGCAAGAATTGCTCTATCAATCACCATCTACATTAGATATATCTTCTGAAACTTTTTTCAAATCCAAAAGTTCAGTACCTTCCTACAAATTAGTGAATTAGGAGAGGGGCTCTTTTGTGTAGAAAAATAAAAAGCAGGGCAATCTTTCAAACTTGCATCCGAAATGTGAAATATTTATACAAAGAGGGAGAGATGAAGACAATGCAGCAGGGTTGGTTATCTAATTGGCTAGTCAAACATGAGGTGGTTCATAGATCTTTGGGCTTTGATCACCGAGGAATAGAGACTTTACAAATAAAAGCAGGGGATTGGGATTCCATTGCTGTCATTTTATATGTATATGGTTACAATTATTTACGCTCCCAATGTGCTTATGATGTAGCACCCGGTGGATCTTTAGCTAGCGTGTATCATCTTACGAGAATACAATATGGTATAGATAATCCAGAAGAAGTCTGCATAAAAGTCTTTGCCCAAAAGGATAATCCTAGAATTCCGTCTGTCTTCTGGATTTGGAGAAGTGCCGATTTTCAAGAACGCGAATCTTATGATATGGTGGGAATCTCTTATGATAATCATCCGCGCCTTAAACGTATCCTAATGCCTGAAAGTTGGATAGGCTGGCCCTTACGTAAGGATTATATAACCCCCAATTTTTATGAAATACAAGATGCTCATTGAATGATAAGAAATTCATGCTCACTTATACAACACAACTCCAGATTTTATTCAAGTCAAGGAATATTTTTAGGTTCTTTTCCTAGATGAAACGGAATACCTATTTATAATTAATTCCTAATTATACAAAAGCATTCCAGATAGACTGAGCAAAAAAAGGGTTTCATTTGGATTCCCCTATTTTGAAAATCGCATATTAATTTCCTTCATATGAACAGAAAAATAGGATGACTCAAAGAAGTTCTCTACCAGGAACTTTGTACCGCGCACATTACTTAGCACAACTAGGAAAATAAGATAAGATAAAGATAAGCAAGACTAAAAAAATATTCGTCGGAATAGCGGAATACAAAATTAAGAAACGCAAAAAAATAAAGGGGAATCTCACCCCCTTCTTTATCATAAAGAAAAGATATATTTTAAAACTTCTTTAAAAAGAAAAAGAAGTGCCTCTATATTTATATTATAGATTTATCCACTTAGATGAATAAATATTATTAATGAATATGTATCACAATCCATCTCGAGGTATTTGGATCAATACCTATTCGGTGGATCTTTTTTTTTTTTTTCTCTGCCAGGAACCAGATTTGAACTGGTGACACGAGGATTTTCAGTCCTCTGCTCTACCAACTGAGCTATCCTGACCTTTTCTTGTGCATCATCCTAGTAGAGTATTTGTATCTATGTCAATTAAAAGGACTAAAAATTAATTAAAGTATTTCAAATTTTAAATTTGAAAATGGGGGGGGTAGTCCTATGCATTGTGCATGGTTTACTTAAATAAAACTTAAAAATAGAGTGAATAACCAAGATTTCTTGCCGATACTCTAATAAAAAAGAAATCTATTCAATGAATAGGATAAGATCCATTGAGTTCTCTTCGCATTCCTTTGTGAAAGAGTAGAATGAGAAAGCTAATGAATCTTAAACCCATTGCATTGATAAAAAGAAAAAAAAGTGCATTGATAAAAAGAAAAAAAAAAAGAGGATAAATAATAATAATAATATAGTATAGTTAGGGAATAAAAGAGGATTTGGGGATAGAGGGACTTGAACCCTCACAACTTATAAAGTCGACGGATTTTCCTTTTACTAGAAATTTCATTGTTGTCAGTATTGACATGTAGAATGGGACTCTCTCTTTGTCCTCGTCCGATTAATCCACTTTTTTAAAGATCTCGAAAACTTTGAATTTTAATTGAAGAATTTGATTATTCAATATTCGATTGGAGTGGATTCACAATAATGAAAAAAAAAAATTATGATATGAGTTTTTTATTTCATAATCATTATCATTTCTAATTTCATTTTTAAAAAAGATAAAGAACCTATATTATAATTAGAATATAATATGAGTTCTGTGATTAATCGTTTGCTATGTCAGTATCTATACGTGTTTATTAAATGTATAAGGTATAAAACCCCTCTTTCTCTAATTTAGAACTAGAAGGAATTCCACTAACAACACAACGTAATTAACTCGATTCGTTAGAACAGCTTCCATTGAGTCTCTGCACCTATCCTTTTCCTTTGTATTCTAGTTCGAGAACCCCTTGTTTTCTCAAAACACGGATTTGGCTCAGGATTGCCCTTTTTTAATTCCAGGGTTTCTCTGAATTTGGAAGTTACCACTTAGCAGGTTTCCATACCAAGGCTCAATACAATCAAGTCCGTAGCGTCTACCGATTTCGCCATATCCCCATTTCCCTCTTCTTTGAGACCAGGATTCCTTGTGTAATTTCATCCATCTCTTAGTTTTTTTTTTGAATCATTGAGTTCATCACTCAACGTAGTCTAGCAGTTCAGTTCGACTCTATTTGAGAGACCTCGCTTGCTTATTGCAATTCAGAATTGAATTGATTCTATCCTTGATGTATTTGCAATTCAATCCGAATCAATATATCCAAAAGTTTTTATCTCCCCCACCTCCCGTCTTACTTTTTTATAGTATTCAAAATTATACTATAACGCTTGATATTTATTCTTTTTTTCTAATCAGAATTAGCAATTTTATTTACTCTGACTCTATGTTCCCCTTAGTGAAATATTAATCCTCAAATTATTAACAAATAATAAAGTCTATAATGATCGAATGAAAATACCAATAAATTCTATAATTTTATTTTTTAATATCCTATAGTTAAGCATATCAAGCTAACTTTATCTTTAAGAAGTTTTAGTATTTTTTTATTTTTATAAGTATAACTTCAAATTTAGAACTAGTTAATAGCTAAGATTAATAACTAATATCTGAGATTTTACGGATTTCCTATACTATACCTATTTCTATTTGTTACACTATTTCCGTTATGTAAGCCCACTTAGCTCAGAGGTTAGAGCATCGCATTTGTAATGCGAGGGTCATCGGTTCAAATCCGATAGTCGGCTTTTTTTTCTCTATCGATGTTCTACGAACAAGAATCTCTTTTTTTCCGAATTAAATGGAGAATCCAGGATCTTTTATGTTTTTTACCTTACAATTTTGCTAGATACAAAACAATAAAATAAATAATATATATACAAAAAAAAAAGATTTTGATGAAATTCCATTTTTTGGGGTACTTTAGTTGATTTTACTCTGTTTATCCTGTAGTTTAATTCAGTTTTAATTTCGATGTATTCTGTAATGTAAATACAATGAAATTAATTGTGTAAAATGAAATTTCAATAAAATAAAAAAAGGAGTCTTCATGTCCCGTTATCGAGGACCTCGTTTAAAAAAAATACGCCGTCTGGGAGCTTTACCAGGACTCACTAGAAAAACACCTAAATCCGGAAGTAATCTTAAAAAAAAATTCAATTCTGGGAAAAAGGAGCAATATCGTATTCGTCTTCAAGAAAAACAGAAATTGCGTTTTCATTATGGTCTGACAGAACGACAATTACTTAGATATGTACATATCGCTGGAAAAGCAAAAAGGTCAACAGGCCAGGTTTTACTACAATTACTTGAAATGCGTTTGGATAATATCCTTTTTCGATTGGGTATGGCTTCAACCATTCCTGGGGCCCGCCAATTAGTCAACCATAGACATATTTTAGTTAATGGTCGTATAGTCAATATACCAAGTTTTCGTTGCAAACCCCGAGATATTATTACTACGAAAGATAACCAAAGATCAAAAGGTCTGGTTCAAAATTATATTGCTTCATCGGACCCGGGGAAATTGCCAAAGCATTTGGCGATTGACACGTTGGAATATAAAGGACTAGTAAATAAAATCCTAGATAGGAAGTGGGTCGGTCTCAAAATAAATGAGTTGTTAGTTGTAGAATATTACTCTCGTCAGACTTGAACTTAACGAAAAAAGGAAAGGTTCATAGAATTTTCTTCCCCTTCCCCTTTCCCCGAACTAAATCGCCCTAAGACCATTACCATTAATTTGTATTTTCCCATCAACTAGCTAAAATTGATTAACCCTAGGATTAGGATCCTTTTTTCTTTTTTCCTCTATGTGTATTTTACATACCACAGTAATTTGCTATAGAGAATTTCTAATTTCTATTAAATCAAAATAAGATAATATAAGATATTATATTATTGCTGGAAAAAATTGTTATTTGATTTGATACATTGTGATCCTTAACGTTGATGAATTAAGAAAAACGGAAAGAGAGGGATTCGAACCCTCGGTAAACAAAAGTCTACATAGCAGTTCCAATGCTACGCCTTGAACCGCTCGGCCATCTCTCCTACATAACTTATTATGGAAAATAAACTGAGTGAATAGCGAGTTTTCTTATTCCTGCAGTACAGGTACAACCGCAACCACTCGGGGGTTCCATAGTTCTATTGGAAAAATTCCTTTTGATCTAAGTGGAAGGATACAGGATTTTTTACTAGAAATTGCGCTCGCTATAAAATAAAAGTTTTAATTTGGGTTTTCCCGCAACTAAAGAAAAAGAAAATGGAAGAATTCTTCTTATTGCATAATAAAATAAAGAAACCTTAGAATTCCGTTTGCATAAGATACGCTACACCATACTATCGAAATCAAAAATAGGGTATGAGACAATTAATAACTTTGAAAACACGAAATAGTTGATAACATAAGTTGTTGTTCAGAAATAGGAAAGTGGAATGAAATCCAGTCTTAGTCAAATATTTCATATCTCTTCGTGTCCAAGCAGAAGGAAAAGGATACAATTTGAGCTGAGCGGAAAATCCATATCTCTCTTATCCATTTAAAGCATATGGATTTAGAGTAGAGCATATGGATCAATCTATTTATAATTATAAGAATCGAATGTGTTTGTTTTTATGTTATTTTGTGAAGGAATGAAAACAATTCTATATAGAATGGGTTGGGAATTATGCCTAGATCCCGTGGAAATGGAAATTTCATTGATAAGACCTCCTCAATTGTAGCCAATATTTTATTGCGAATAATTCCGACAACCTCAGGAGAAAAAAAGGCATTTACTTATTATAGAGATGGTGCGATTTGACTCTTTTTTTTGCTTTTTTTTAGCCCTACCTATACCTCAGTCTTACGAAAAAGAGAGGGGGGTTGGCATAGAGAGAACCAAATTTGTAAAGCAAACAAACCCACGCTTCGGGAAGGTGAGGCGAACTAACAATTCCTTCCGTCGTGTATCCTCGATTGATGCGGCTTCAGATACTTCAATTGTAGATTTGAGTATTGAGCGAAAGGTTACACCTACAGGATATGGTATGGTATGGATTACAGGCCAATCCTACTCTATTAGTATCCGTAGGCAGCATAGGGGAGAAAAGCACTACACCTAGAAATAGGAATCAACAAGAGAAAAACTTTGTTAGAAATTACCCCTTTCCTGATCGGTATCAGGGCTGGGAAGAATGGTTGGGATAACAAACAACCATCAGGTTTGTACTTTGGATACCCCTATAACCATCAAAGATCGTTGAAGTAGCTAATTCCTCTAAATAGGAGGCGTTGAGAACAAAGAAATTATTGGAGCTATCGTTTTCCTCTAGCATTAATAGAATTCATTGGTGTTAAGAAAAACCTCTTGTGGGAAGGTTGGCTAGAGATTTCTTGGAAAAATACCAGCCCCTTTCGGTTCATAATGAGACGGGACTAATTCTATTTTGATTCTATAGATTATTTCGCTTAGTACTATTATGTACAGAAGGGAGGAGCCGTATGAGATGAAAACCTCATGTACGGTTTTGGAACGGAGATTTTTTGAATAGAATGAACGACCGTAACGGATGTTGGCTCAATCCGAAGGAAATTATGCGGAAGCTTTGCAAAATTATTATGAAGCTACGCGACTAGAAATCGATCCCTATGATCGAAGTTATATACTCTATAACATAGGCCTTATACACACAAGCAATGGAGAGCATACAAAGGCTTTGGAATATTATTTCCGGGCACTAGAACGAAACCCCTTCTTACCGCAAGCTTTTAATAATATGGCCGTGATCTGTCATTACGTGCGACTATCTCCACTATAGAAAGAAAAAAAAAAAAGAGAGGATCAAATTTTCTAGTAAATACTAGAAAAAAAGGGCTTTCTACATAGGGATCGTAAAAACAACGATTTTTCCCTATCAGCTGTAGGAAGGAAGGACACTTCACGAGAATCAAAAAACGAAGAAAGTATGGCCTATACTACTACTCTATGGATAAAGTTTCTCAAATTGATAGAGAAAGCACCGTAAAGATCAATTAGTGAGCGACTGGGTCGATACAACTAAAAAAAACTGCTTACTTATCCCATGATATGGGGCAAAATTTAGGAATCCGCTTATGTAATAGAGCCGATCCACTAAGGGATTAAGCAGCGGTGTAGTATCAGATCCCAAAGATAGTAAGTTCTTTTTTCTTTCTTATGGAAAAAAGTCTTTTTCAAGGATTCTATAGAGATTTCATATATGAAACCGGGATAGTTACCTCTCAGAAAATTTGAACGAAGGCTCTATATCTATCTATGCTTCATTCTTCTGAAGGTGGGAAAAAAGATCAAACTGATTATTGATAAAAATTAGGGTTTGAAACTTAGGTAATTAATTTCTTCTGCTTAACCCAAGAACAAATTGGATCGATTTTTGATAAATCGAATTCAGTTAAGATAGGGGAAATTCAGATAGCAATTTCTGAGCCGTATGAGGTAGGAAACTCTCAAGTACGGTTCTAAGGGAAGGAACTTCCTATTCCGACCGAGGAGAACAGGCCATTCTACAGGGTGATTCGGAAATTGCGGAAGCTTGGTTTGATCAAGCTGCTGAATATTGGAAACAAGCTATAGCGCTTACTCCGGGAAATTATATTGAAGCACAGAACTGGTTGAAGATTACGAAGCGCTTTGAATTTGAATAAGACCATGCTCCTTCTTTTTCATAAAATGGGTGGTTTGGTTGTTGATCCATTAATCAAATAAATTAGGTCGTAAGATCGAATCAAGAATTTCATTATATCCATTTCTTATACCTTCTATTTTATATGATATTTCATAAGAATAAACCATAGGGATAGGGTCTAGAATAGAAGTAATAAAGTGAATAAAAAGAGGGGGCAATCTAAATATTGCTAATATATTAGGACCATCTTATTAATAATTCTAATGAGTTATCTTGGAATTTAGAATCAAATAAAAAACCCTATATTATGCTCAAGGAAAGTAGATATAGATAGGAGCTTATGCCCTCAAAAAAAATACACTAGTTTCTTAAATTAAAAATAAAAAAGATTTTTTTCTTACGTCGAGAAATATTTGTTTTTCAAGATAAACAATGTCCGTTAGGCACCTAATCTTTATGTCATAATAGACCCGAACACTTGCCTCGGATTGACTTCAATATATAATTGCTCCAGTGAATAACTAAAAAAAAAATAGAAGGATGGTAGATAGTAAAGAAAAGAACTAATCACAATATCTATCTTTCAAAATCTATCTTTCAAAATCTATCTTTCAAAATATATATCTTTCAAAGATTCACTAAAAAGACAGTTGGCGGGTCTCTTTGTATGTCTTGTCCGGAAAGAGGAGGACTTAATGATTATTCGTTCGCCGGAACCAGAAGTAAAAATTGTTGTGGATAGGGATCCTGTAAAAACATCTTTTGAGGAATGGGCCAGACCCGGCCATTTCTCAAGAACACTAGCTAAGGGCCCTGATACTACCACTTGGATCTGGAACCTACATGCTGATGCTCACGATTTCGATAGTCATACTGGTGATTTGGAGGAGATTTCTCGAAAAGTCTTTAGTGCTCATTTCGGGCAACTTTCCATTATCTTTCTTTGGTTGAGTGGCATGTACTTTCATGGCGCCCGTTTTTCCAATTATGAAGCATGGCTAAGTGATCCTACTCACATTGGACCCAGTGCTCAGGTAGTTTGGCCTATAGTAGGGCAAGAAATATTGAATGGTGATGTAGGCGGGGGTTTCCGAGGAATCCAAATAACCTCTGGTTTTTTTCAGCTTTGGCGAGCATCTGGAATAACTAGTGAATTACAACTCTATTGTACTGCAATTGGTGCATTGATTTTTGCAGCGTTAATGCTTTTTGCTGGTTGGTTCCATTATCACAAAGCCGCTCCCAAATTGGCCTGGTTCCAAGATGTAGAATCCATGTTGAATCACCACTTAGCGGGATTATTAGGACTTGGGTCTCTTTCTTGGGCGGGGCACCAAATTCATGTATCTTTACCAATTAACCAATTTCTTGACGCTGGGGTGGATCCTAAAGAGATACCACTTCCTCATGAATTTATCTTGAATCGGGACCTTTTGGCTCAACTTTATCCTAGTTTTGCCGAAGGAGCAACCCCTTTTTTCACTTTAAATTGGTCCAAATACGCAGAATTTCTGACTTTTCGCGGAGGACTAGATCCAGTAACCGGTGGTCTCTGGCTGACCGATATTGCGCACCATCATTTAGCTATTGCTATTCTTTTCCTAATCGCAGGTCATATGTATAGGACCAATTGGGGTATTGGCCATGGACTTAAAGATATTTTGGAGGCTCACAAGGGCCCATTTACAGGACAAGGCCATAAGGGTCTTTATGAAATCTTAACAACGTCATGGCATGCTCAATTATCTCTTAACCTAGCTATGCTAGGCTCTACAACCATTGTTGTAGCTCATCATATGTATTCTATGCCTCCCTATCCATACCTAGCTACTGACTATGGTACACAACTTTCCTTGTTCACACACCACATGTGGATTGGCGGATTTCTAATAGTCGGTGCTGCTGCACATGCAGCAATTTTTATGGTAAGAGACTATGATCCAACTACTCGATACAACGATCTATTAGATCGCGTCCTTAGACACCGCGATGCAATCATATCCCACCTTAACTGGGTATGTATATTTCTAGGTTTTCACAGTTTTGGCTTGTACATTCATAATGATACCATGAGTGCTTTAGGCCGTCCACAAGATATGTTTTCGGATACTGCCATACAATTACAACCTATCTTTGCTCAATGGGTACAAAATATCCATGCTACTGCGCCTGGCGTAACAGCTCCTGGTGCAACAACAAGTACTAGCTTAACGTGGGGAGGCGGCGAGTTAGTAGCAGTAGGTGGCAAAGTGGCTTTGTTACCTATTCCATTAGGAACCGCAGATTTTTTAGTCCATCACATTCATGCATTTACCATACATGTGACTGTATTAATACTTTTGAAAGGTGTTTTATTTGCTCGGAGTTCCCGTTTGATACCCGATAAAGCAAATCTAGGTTTTCGCTTTCCTTGCGATGGGCCTGGCCGAGGGGGAACATGTCAAGTATCCGCCTGGGATCATGTTTTCTTAGGTTTATTCTGGATGTACAATGCAATTTCGGTAGTCATTTTCCATTTCAGTTGGAAAATGCAGTCGGATGTTTGGGGTACTATAAGTGATCAAGGGGTGGTAACTCATATTACAGGGGGAAACTTTGCACAGAGTTCCATTACGATTAATGGGTGGCTTCGAGATTTCTTGTGGGCACAGGCATCGCAAGTCATTCAGTCTTATGGTTCTTCATTATCTGCATATGGTCTTTTTTTCTTAGGTGCTCATTTTGTCTGGGCCTTCAGTTTAATGTTTTTATTCAGCGGCCGTGGTTATTGGCAAGAACTCATTGAATCTATCGTTTGGGCTCATAACAAATTAAAAGTTGCTCCTGCTACTCAGCCTAGAGCCTTGAGCATTATACAAGGACGCGCTGTAGGAGTAACCCATTACCTTCTGGGTGGAATTGCCACGACATGGGCATTCTTCTTAGCGAGAATTATTGCAGTAGGATAGTGGCTAGGAGGATTTGAAAGGCATTATGGAATTAAGATTTCCCAGGTTTAGCCAAGGCTTAGCTCAGGACCCCACTACTCGTCGTATTTGGTTTGGTATTGCTACCGCACATGATTTCGAAAGTCATGATGATATTACTGAAGAACGTCTTTATCAGAACATTTTTGCTTCTCACTTTGGGCAATTAGCAATAATCTTTCTATGGACGTCCGGAAATCTGTTTCATGTAGCTTGGCAAGGAAATTTTGAATCATGGATACAGGATCCTTTACACGTAAGACCTATTGCTCATGCGATTTGGGATCCTCATTTTGGTCAACCCGCTGTGGAAGCCTTTACTCGAGGAGGTGCTGCTGGTCCAGTGAATATTGCTTATTCTGGAGTTTATCAGTGGTGGTATACAATAGGATTACGCACCAATGAGGATCTTTATACTGGAGCTCTTTTTCTATTATTTCTTTCTACGCTGTCCTTAATAGCGGGTTGGTTACATCTACAACCCAAATGGAAACCAAGCCTTTCGTGGTTCAAAAACGCGGAATCTCGTCTCAATCATCATTTGTCAGGACTTTTCGGGGTAAGTTCTTTGGCTTGGACAGGACATTTAGTTCATGTTGCTATTCCCGCATCCAGGGGGGAGTACGTTCGATGGAATAATTTCTTAGATGTATTACCCTATCCCCAGGGGTTGGGACCCCTTTTGACGGGTCAATGGAATCTTTATGCCCAAAACCCTGATTCGAGTAATCATTTATTTGGTACCGCTCAAGGAGCGGGAACTGCCATTCTAACTCTTCTTGGGGGATTCCATCCACAAACACAAAGTTTGTGGCTGACCGATATGGCTCACCATCATTTAGCTATTGCATTTATTTTTCTCATTGCCGGTCACATGTATCGAACTAACTTCGGAATTGGGCACAGTATTAAAGATCTTTTAGAAGCGCATACTCCTCCGGGGGGTCGATTAGGGCGTGGGCATAAGGGCCTTTATGACACAATCAACAATTCGATTCATTTTCAGTTAGGTCTTGCTCTAGCTTCTTTAGGGGTTATTACTTCCTTAGTAGCTCAACATATGTACTCTTTACCTCCTTATGCATTCATAGCACAAGACTTTACTACTCAAGCTGCTTTATATACTCATCACCAATATATTGCAGGGTTCATCATGACAGGGGCTTTTGCTCATGGAGCTATTTTTTTCATTAGGGATTACAATCCGGAACAGAATGAGGATAATGTATTGGCAAGAATGTTAGACCATAAAGAAGCTATCATATCTCATTTAAGTTGGGCTAGCCTCTTTCTAGGATTCCATACCTTGGGCCTTTATGTTCATAACGACGTCATGCTTGCTTTTGGTACTCCAGAAAAGCAAATCTTGATCGAACCTATATTTGCCCAATGGATACAATCTGCTCATGGCAAGACGACATATGGGTTCGATATACTCTTATCTTCAACGAATGGCCCCGCTTTCAATGCGGGTCGAAGCCTATGGTTGCCCGGATGGTTGAATGCTGTTAATGAGAATAGTAATTCGCTTTTCTTAACAATAGGACCTGGGGATTTCTTGGTTCATCATGCTATTGCTCTAGGTTTGCATACAACTACATTGATTATAGTAAAGGGCGCTTTAGATGCACGCGGTTCCAAATTAATGCCAGATAAAAAGGATTTTGGATATAGTTTTCCTTGTGACGGCCCAGGGCGCGGCGGTACTTGTGATATTTCTGCTTGGGACGCATTTTATTTGGCAGTTTTCTGGATGTTAAATACCATTGGGTGGGTTACTTTTTATTGGCATTGGAAACATATCACATTATGGCAGGGCAACGTTTCACAATTTAATGAATCCTCCACTTATTTGATGGGATGGTTAAGAGATTACCTATGGTTAAACTCTTCACAACTTATCAATGGATATAATCCTTTTGGGATGAATAGTTTATCGGTATGGGCGTGGATGTTCTTATTTGGACATCTTGTTTGGGCTACTGGATTTATGTTCTTAATTTCCTGGCGGGGGTATTGGCAGGAATTAATTGAGACTTTAGCATGGGCTCATGAACGCACACCTTTAGCTAATTTAATTCGCTGGAGAGATAAGCCCGTGGCTCTTTCCATTGTGCAAGCAAGATTGGTTGGATTAGCTCACTTTTCCGTGGGTTATATATTCACTTATGCAGCTTTCTTGATTGCCTCAACATCAGGCAAGTTTGGTTAATTTAGTTTGTTTTTTTGTACTGTATCAGCACCTAGTTCATTACTCTTGATAGAGAGGGAGGATCTGCCTTTTTAGATTTCTTTTTCTATTTATTTTTCCATCTAGGATTAGAACCGTATACTTGGTAATAATAGCAACGACACATTATGGCAAAAAAAAGTTTGATTCAGAGGGAGAAGAAGCGGCAGAAATTAGAACAGAAATATCATTTGATTCGTCAATCTTTAAAAAAAAAGATAAGAAGCAAAGTTTCTCCCTTGAGTTTGAGTGAAAAAACGAAAATGCGAGAAAAATTGCAATCCCTACCGCGTAATAGTGCACCTACACGCCTTCATCGACGTTGTTTTTTGACCGGAAGACCTAGAGCTAACTTATCGACATTTTGGGCTATCCGGACACGTACTTCGAGAAATGGTTTATGAATGTTTGTTACCGGGTGCAACAAGATCCAGTTGGTAAGGATAAAATACCCTTTCGTATTTGTATGGATTTCTGGAATTGATAATCATAGAGGAGCCCTCTTTACCATTCTGTATAAATGGACTATTCTATTTGTATAGATATTGGTAGAGGGGCGTATCCAACCCTCTTTTATCCACTAGTTACCCCTCTTTAGTTTAAGAGTATAGAGCAGTTTGGTAGCTCATAAGGCTCATAACCTTGGGGTTGCGGGTTCGATTCCCACTACCGCCTCCATACTCCTTCTTTATGATATATGCATGATATAATATATACATCATGCATTTGTATCTGGATTTTTTGATTTCCTAAAAGAGTTTTGGTCTAACAGTTTTTTCTCGGAAGAAGCAAAAAAATAAAAGAAAGAATAAAATATGAAAGAAAAGCGTCCATTGTCTAATGGATAGGACAGAGGTCTTCTAAACCTTTGGTATAGGTTCAAATCCTATTGGACGCAATCTTATTTCTATCTATTCTTTAAATAACTATACTAAACTAAAAACAAAGAAAACTTTTTTGCATGATTCAAATGAAAAAGCTTTCTCAACGATTCCTATTCTACTAACAAGAGTAGACATGCAAAATTTATTTGTTACTGAAGAGAAAACCGTTCCAGCTGTTCCTGAATAGCTTCCTTCAAAAGGATTTCCGCTTGCTCGGTGAATGTCTTGCTAGAAGATATAATTTCTTGGAATTGAGGTTTAGTATCTTTTAGATGTTTACGTAACTCATCCAGAAATTTATTTACCTGTTCAATTTCTAACGAATCAAGATATCCTCTTGTTCCGGTATAAATAGTAGCTATCTGCTCTTCCACTGGGAGAGGATTTGCCTGGGATTGTTTAAGCAATTCCCTTAATCGTCGACCCCTTGCCAATTGATTCTGACTTGTTTTATCGAGAGCAGAGGCGAATTGTGCAAAGGCTTGTAACTCTGCGAATTGCGCTAGTTCCAATTTTGATTTGCCAGCTACTTGTTTCATGGCTTTAATTTGAGCCGCGGATCCTACTCTGGAAACAGAAATACCCACATTAATAGCGGGTCGAATTCCGGCATTGAATAGATCCGCAGATAAGAATATTTGTCCATCTGTAATGGAGATTACATTAGTAGGAATATAGGCGGAAACGTCTCCAGATTGAGTCTCAACTATTGGTAAAGCGGTCATACTTCCTTCGCCTAAAAGAGAATTTAATTTAGCGGCTCTTTCTAAAAGGCGTGAATGCAAATAAAAAACATCCCCTGGATAAGCCTCACGTCCGGGAGGTCTTCTTAATAGAAGGGACATTTGGCGATAAGCTTGTGCCTGTTTGGAGAGATCATCATAAATTATTAAAGTATGCCGTTCGCGGTACATAAAATACTCAGCCAGGGCTGCTCCCGTATAAGGAGCGAGGTATTGTAATGTAGCAGGTGAATCCGCCATTTCAGCTACTACAATAGTGTATTCCATGGCCCCCTCCTCATGGAAAGTAGTTACTACTTGAGCTACGGAGGATGCTCTTTGACCGATAGCTACATAAACACATATTACACCTTGCCCTTTTTGATTGAGAATTGTATCTGTGGCTACTGCTGTTTTGCCAGTCTGTCTGTCCCCAATAATTAACTCTCGCTGACCGCGCCCTATAGGGATCATCGAATCGATAGCAATAAGCCCTGTTTGAAGAGGTTCGTATACGGAACGCCTGGAAATTATACTTGGAGCAGGAGATTCAATTAAGCGAGATTCGGAAGCTATAATTTCGCCTTTCCCATCAATAGGTTTAGCCAGAGCATTTACAACACGACCCAAGTAAGCCTCACTCACGGGTATCTGAGCAATTCTTCCTGTTGCTTTTACAAAACTTCCCTCTTGTATCATCAACCCATCGCCCATTAATACAATCCCAACATTTTTGGATTCCAAATTCAGAGCAATACCCCTAGTACCTTCTGCAAATTCGACTAATTCACCTGACATTATTTCACCAAGACCTATAATACGAGCAATCCCATCCCCCACTTGAACTACGCGACCTATATTCTCAATCCCTACTTTCCTATTATATTGTTCAATACGTTCGCGGAGAATTTTATGAATTTCGTCGAAATCCCTACTTTCCTATTATAATTGTTCAATACGTTCGCGGAGAATTTTATGAATTTCGTCGACTCGAAGGGTTGCCATTAGTGTTTCTTGACTCTTTTTTCGGAAAGCAAGGGAAAAATAATGCCTAAATTCTAAACGAGAAAGTAGAAGTTCAAGGCCTAATTAATTTAATTATTTCTTCCATTCCAGGGGACCCGAGAATGCCAATATTAGCACGAATCGTACGGAAATGTAACTCGGTATTCAAACAACTATTCAGAGTTCCTAGAGCTCCTTGTACGGCCTGTTGGAAAACCCGCTGTCGGACCTGATTCATTGCCCTTGTTTTTCAAAATAAAGGGTTTCGTTTTTAGACTTTTCAATTGTTCCCAAACTAATAGAAGTAGCATTAATCAAATTTGCTTTTTCTCGTTCTATCTCAGAGTATCCATTCATTCGATACTCATCCGCTTCTAGTTCGACTTTCTGTAATCGAATCCGAGCTTTTTTCGAGTTGCTCAATGGTCCCTCTACGCAATTCTTCTGAATTTCGAATAGTACTCAAGATCCTCTGTTTTCGATTATCTAATAAATCTTTTAATGAAAGTAGATTATTCTTGTAAGTTTACAAACTTTTATGATCTCTTCCCGAACCAAACATGAATCTTTCGATTCATTTGGCTCTCACGCTCCTTTTTTTTTTTCTAGTAGCTATTTCCATATCTTTTTTTTGAGTAATGAGCCTATCCTCTATCTTCTTTTTTATGTTTATATTTCAATATACCGAAACCTATATAAGACTAGATAAATATTAAGAGGACTCTTCCGCCTAGATAAAAATATATCATGGTCAGCAAAGTTGTTTCTTTATTTTTATTTGCCCTCTAGTTAATAATTTCAATTTCATTAAGAAAAACTAACTAAATAAATGGAAAATGAAAATTAATAGAATTCTTTTTTATTTTTTTTTTCTTCAAATCCAAAAAATTTCTCTTTTTTTATACATAGGGTCGTCGAGATTCGGCATTGGTTAAAAAAAGGGCAGGGTGCCCCCTTTTTTTTCTAGTAAATAGTTCAAACCATTTTATCGATATGAGTGTTCTATATCAGATAAATTTTACATTAGCTATTTCCCGTTTAAAATTGGTACTAATACTAATATAGTTGTAGAAAGAGTACCTCTTTTTGCCTGGACTTCAAGCAGTTTAGCTTTAACCGTGTTAATGGTCTCACATTCTTGGTTTATAGAGAATCAAAGTAGTGATTTACCAATGGATGTCGCGAAATGCTATGGTTCTTCCATATGATTTCTGAATTTATTCAGAAGTAATTCGTCGAGATCGTGCACCCCTTTTCTTACTTTATCCGAAAAATACTAAAAAATATTATAAAGTGCAGCCGGATAGATCCAATCTATTCTTGAAATAGACAACTCGCACACACTCCCTTTCCAAAAAAAAATCAAAACACCAACCACTACAGTTAGATTTATTAGATTTGTTGCTAAATATATCGGTATTAAGCCGAAACTGACAGCGGATGGCCAGTGAGCTAAAAAAAACGAAAGAATGGGTTACATTTTTTCATATGCTCTCCTCTTATAGATAGGACGAACAAAGAACAAAGTTTTTTCGATCACTTACTTCGCTCGCCTTTTTTGATCCGGTTTTTTTTAATGCAAATAGATTCAATCTAGTAATTTCTTTTAGATTAAGTCTTACGTCTTGTTTGACCGGTGAAAGACTTCCTTTGTTGAAATGTTCTGTTCCCAAAATTCCTAAAATAAAAGGAAAAAACTTCTCCACTTTCCTAAACTAAGGACGGGAAATAAGAAGGTGAGCATATCTTCTAAATTAATAATACTCAACTCAGCCCTTCCTAGAATGGGGTATTATCTGTCCCGATAAATAGATAATTCCAGGAGTAATAAATAGGAGTAAATTAAATAAAGTATTGATATAATTGGAATTGTGGAAGCAAATACCAATTTACTAAAAAAAGAAAAAAGTATCTAATCGAAATCGAAAGAATTTTTTTTTTAAGATTAAACAAAAGGGTTCGCAAATAAAAGCGCTAGTGCCACAACTAGTCCATAAATTGTTAAAGCTTCATAAAAGCTAGACTAAGCAATAAAGTACCTCGTATTTTACCTTCTGCTTCTGGCTGTCTCGCAATACCTTCTACAGCTTGTCCTGCAGGCAGTACCTTGACCAACTCCAGGTCCAATAGAAGCAAGCCCTACGGCCAATCCAGCAGCAATAACAGAAGCAGCAGCAATTAGTGGATTCATGGTGAGTAGTTCCTGCGTGTCAAAAAAAAGAAATGGTTAAGGATACAATCAACCAATAAATTCTTTACTTCTAAGCTCTATTGGGGAGAAGTAAAAGTAACTAAAAGTACAAATTGAAATCAAATTGAAACTGATAATGTGAATTGTCCGAACTACATAGAAGGGAATTCTCATATCCATATATCGGATTAGATAATGAATCTAACCTAGGAATATATAATATAAATATCCTATATATATACATTTGTTTCTTCTATTTTGTTTGCATATTTTCTCATTTTCTATTGAATCGGATTCTAAAATCATTGCTTAAAGTGGAAACCTGCATAAAAGAGGACCTCCACTTATAGACATTAAGGATATTATAGTATAGATCTAGCCTGACTCCACCCTCCTCTTATGCATATATACTTTGAAAATTCCATAATATAGTCTATTCTATTCTCTCTCCTACTCTAGGCTATATAGTTCATACGCATTTCTAACTATTTTTTTTGCAACCAAGCAGATTATCTGGAACCATGCATGAATTGAGCTAAGCTGCAAAAAAAAAAAATACTATTTCCAAAAAGAGTCAATTCAATGATGACCCTCCATGGATTCACCTATATAGGCCTGCGGCTAATGTTGCAAAAATAAGAGCTTGATATACCGCTTGTAAATAATCCAAGAAACATGACCGGTATAGGGATTACTAAGGGGACTAAAGAAACAAGAACAACAACGACTAATTCATCCGCCAATATATTCCCGAAAAGTCGAAAGCTAAGCGATAATGGTTTTGTGAAATCTTCTAGGATGTTAATTGGTAAAAGGATTGGAGTTGGTTTAATATATTTCTCGAAATAGCTCAATCCTTTTTTGCTAAGACCAGCATAAAAATATGCCGCTGACGTGAGTAAAGCTAAAGCAACAGTAGTATTTATATCATTCGTGGGCGCTGCTAATTCCCCATGGGGATAACTCTATAATTTTCCAAGGTAAAAGAGCACCCGACCAATTCGAAACAAAAATAAACAGGAACATAGTTCCAATAAAGGGAACCCAGGGACCATATTCTTCTCCAATCTGAGTTTTGCTCAAGTCTCGAATAAACTCAAGGACATATTCAAAAAAATTCTGACCGTCGGTCGGGATGGTTTGTGGATTCCGAACAGCTATGACAACCTGAACCTAGCAAGATAGTAATTACGACCCAAGAAGTGTGATGAGTACTTGGGCATGAATTTGGAAACCTCCTATTTGCCAATAGAAGTGGTTGGCCTACTTTCTACACCCGATATATCGTATAACCCCTTGAGTGTTTTAATGGAACAAGGTATAATATTCATATTGTCCTCTGATAAAAATTGAACTTCAAAAAAGGAATTCTTTTTGATTCAACCATCTCTTTCTCAACTCAGCAACTTGAAGTATTAATCTTAATATTTAGGATACCAAGAAAGCACATCAGATCATAATATATATCAATACCCTCTAATATATATCAATATTCCCCTTCTTTTTTCTATGCAAAAAAAATTCTATAGGCAAAAAAAAAGATATAGTAAAGTAAGTGATTCCATAAATTTACGCAGTTGCCCAAGAATTCACTATATATTCCTTAATCAACGATTTCTTATATAGAGAGAACGGCCCTCACAAATTGAAAATACTAATTTTGTTAAGAATCAATCGAATTGAAGTCATAGTGTCATCGTTGGCTGGAATCGATATATTCGCGAGATCCGGGTCACAATTTGTATCGACTAAAGAAATAGTAGGAATCCCCAAAATGGCACATTCCCGAAGAGCTATATACTCTTTTTGCTGATCAAGGACGATCACAATGTCTGGCAATCTCGTCATATATTTGATCCGCCGAGATACCTTTGCAAAGTAGATAATTTTCTCTTCAAGATTGCCACATCTCTTTTGGGAGATGGTGGAATTTTCCCATTTTTTCTTCTGCTCTTAAGTCTCTAAATTGAGAAAGTCTAGTTTTCGTAATCGACCAAGTCGTTAACATACCACTGAACCACTTTTTATTAACATAATGACAACGAGCCCTTATTGCAGCTGATGCTACTAAATCTGTTGCTCTTTTTTTTGGTACCAACAATTAAGAAACTTTTTCCCTGACTTGCTGCATCAAAAACTAAATCACAAGCTTCTGATAAAAAACGAGCCGTTCTAGCGAGATTTATAATATGAGTACCTTTACCGCTTTGCCGAAATGTAAGGGGCCATTTTAGGATTCCATTTCTTAATACCATGACCAAAATGAACTCCTGCTTCTATCATCTCTTTCAAATTAATGTTCCAATATCTTCTTGTTCATTTTTTTCCACACTTCCTTTTTTTTAATCCTACCATTCCATTACGGAATTTAGTTCTTTTTGAAGATTAAGAAAGATCCGAAATAGCTTGAAATAAATAATAATTGTTCCGAGAGAACCTTGTACTAAGATAAGAGTTGGCCATTGATACATGGTATAAACATAACCACCTTAATGAATTAACTGACTTGGTTTTACTTATTAAAATAAAAATCTTAAAAATCTAAAATTTGACCTGTTAGTGTTCTAAGTTCAAAAGTCTAGTAAAGTAAAAAATATTTTTATGGGGGTTCTTATGTCTCATAAAAATTGTTTGTTACGTCAGAATCTGAAGAAACTAATTCTGTATGGAGAAACAAAAACCTCGTAGGGCAGCTTTTGCTAAAACTCGAGCAGTTTCTTGAAAACTTGCTTCAGATATGAAACTTTGGGTATTCAGGGAAGCCCTTGTTATTCCCAATAAGATTGCCCGATAATAGATCGATTCATCCAAAGCTCGTCCTGCTCGTTCCGCTCGCAATAGTCCGATTAATTCCCCAGGCGAAAAAACATTAGACATTCCATCTTCGGAAACCCGCACTTTTGATGTTACTTGGCGTATAATAATCTCTATATGTCTATTATGGATCTGTACCCCTTGGGATCGATAAACCTTTTGGATTTTATTAACCAAAGAGATACGACTTTGGGCTATGGTTAGCTCAGCTCCAATCAAGAATCCCCAAGGGACCCCAAGAATTCTTGGTATACGCTCATTCCAATCCTCAATTCTCCTTTCGAGATTCGGGGATAATGAATCAATTGAACGCGCTTCAAAGATTTGTTCCACTTTTGGAAGACCTTGCGTTATGTCACTAGATCTCGATTTTTCATATATAAACGTAACTAACCTATCTCCCTTGTAAAGGATTTCTCCATAATGACCATTAACAGTTGCTCCTGTAGTGGCCAAATAAGGTTTAGCTGCTCTTATAACAAAGGAATTCATATTTACAATGAAAATTTGACCGGATTTTTTTATGTGCGATTTAAATAGACATACATTTTCACAAATAAATTGTCCAAGGTGAATTATTGCCAATGTCTCTTCCCAAGAATCATGATGGACAAAGTGACAATTCAAAAGGAATGGATCCAACATTATGTTACTATCGAAATTAGAAATCCTTTTATTTTCATCTATTAAAGAGTATTTAAGTTCTTGAAGTACTTGGAAGGTTTGTTTTAAATTGTCAACGAACAAATATTTTTTTAACAGGATTTTATTATGCGTTAGTAAATAGTAAGATGAAGAAAAATGCGATATACTAGCTACAATAGCGCCTAAGGGCCCAAAAATTTCTCGAATAGGAATTCTAGGATTCCATTCTTTTATCGCATTGGGATGTTTTGAATTCTTGAATAAACCAATTCGAGAACAGTTGGATGCCGACAAAATCATCAAAGAGAGTGGTATTCTTTATTTCGATTCAACAAAGTGCCAATAGCTTCTGGATGTTGGCTAAGTGATTCAATCTTCGCCTTGGAATAAAAAGAATTGATATTGGCGCGATCTAACCTATTATGGGGAATCGGTCCTGCACTTGTCCTACCATACCTTTTTCGTGTATACGAAATAGTGGACTTGACTAACTCAATTCTTAGGAAATCGCGAATAAGATCATTTGCTCTTACCTCAACAAGGGAAGCACCAGCCTTTTCTTTTTCTTCTTGTTCCCAATTCACTACTAAGCAAGTTCTAACAAATTGACTATTTGTGTGATAAATTCTTTGAGTTAACTTGCTATTTTCATGAGAAATAAAATTGACAAGTCGAATTTGGAGATTATTTTCTTCTTGCAAGAGATCCTGCGGGAAAAGTGTTGCTAAATTTCTTCCTTCGTCCATTTCATATGCCACTGTAGGGCGAACGGAAACAAAATACTTTTCCTTGCTCTTGAGAATTTTTTTCCGTTGAACATAGACCCAATTTTTCCTTTTTTTTGATTCCTTAGAATCTTTTTTTTGTCTTTCTGGCGGTATCAAACAGCCACCTAATATCTTATCCGCCTCTTCAGGAAAATGAATATCTCCGGAAAATATTTTGAGTTCCGTATGGCTTTTTTTTCTCTTCACTCGGACCAGTCCGCCTAGTCGACTTCTTGTATTTTTTGTGAGTTGTGTATTCACTCCAATAATACTATTGTCAAGTATCTTTAGGGATGAAGATCTCGGCAAGATATGAAGTTCTTGAAGAATGAAAAAAAACCGATCTACTTCTTTTTGGTATTTTAGACTAAATTCTTTTGTTCCTCGATGCTCAATCAAACCCTCTTTTTTTAAGATGGAATCTTCCTCTGGGCTCTCGTATTCGTCCTCTGAATCTTCTTCTGAGTCTTCCTCTAAAGTACCATATTTTTCCTCTGCGCTTTCCCCGGGGCTGCCATATTCGTCTTCTGAGTCTTCCTCTAGAGTTCCATATTCGTCCTCTTGGGTCCTATATTTGCTCTCTGGGCTCCCATATTCCTCTTCTGAGTCTTTCTCTAAAGTCCTATATTCGTTCTCTGGGTTCCCATATTCGTTTTCTGGGCTCCCATATTCGTCTTCTAGGGTTTCATATTCGTATTCGTCTTCTAGGATTCCATATTTAGATTCTTCTAGGGTTTCATATTCATATTCGTCCTCTCGGGTCCTGTATTCGTCTTCTAGGGTCTCATATTCCTCTTCTGAGTCTTCCGCTCGAGTCCTATATTCTTCTTCTAGGGTCCTATATCTAAATTTAACAATTCCTGAACCCTTTTTATCTTTTCTGTATCGGGGATCGTCAAAATAAGCAAAAATAGTATTTCTACGTAAAACACCCATAAGGGGGATTTCAATCGAAATCCCAAAACAGGATATTAGTTCTTTCTCTTGTTCTTGATGATATTGTAATGGAATGACGAACCTATTTCTTCGCTTTTTCGCCAACAAATCTGAATTATCTTGAAAAATAGAAGGATAGATAAAATTCCAATGGCCATTGGACATGATTCGATCCGACGTTGAATAATCAAGAATTTCCCTATCTTTTTTACCATAAGTATTCATTTGATCTTGATCCTTGTGGAGTGAAAAAGACGCTATACTGGATCTGCACATACTTACTGACAATATCCATAAATGGCTTGTTTTTGGTAATCGGCGAAGATTACCATATTGATATTCGGGCGCATGGTAAACATCAGTACTCCAGTGCATTTCGCCGTCTGATTCAGAATAAATATGCTTTTGTACCCTTTCTTTAAAATGTAAAGTGGACGTTCCGGCACGAATCTCCGCAATTACTTGTTCGGATTTTACATATTGATCATTTTGCACTAGAATCAAGCTTTTTGAGGGAATATTCACACTATATAGAATATCTTGACTCTGAATAGTTACATGCAAGTCTATATAACATAGAAAAGCAGGCTGCCCATGACGGGTACGTGTGGGGTGAACCAAATTCTCATTGAATTTTATTTTTCCATTCGAAGGGGATCGTACAAGGTCGGCAGTACCCCCTGTGAATACTCCGCCAGTATGAAAAGTTCTTAATGTTAGTTGAGTCCCTGGCTCCCCAATTGATTGACCTGCAATAATACCTACGGCTTCTCCCAATTCGACCAGATCACTATGAGTAGGACTCCGGCCATAGCATAATTGACAGATCCAAGAAGTGCTTCGGCAAGTAAAGGGGGTTCTAATATATATTGGTTGTGCTCGAAATGGTTGTGCTCGAAAGGCAGTTATGAATCGATTGACTAATCCAATTCCAATATCTTGATTTCGCGCGGCAATGCATCGTGAACCGATATATATATCGTCTGCTAATACACGACCAATTAGTGTTTGGACAAAAAGTTTTTCCGTCATCCCATTTTGAGGACTTACAGAAATACCTCGGATAGTACCACAATCTCTTCTACGCACAATAATATGTTGAACTACTTCAACAAGTCTACGTGTAAGATATCCAGCATCTGCTGTTCGCACAGCAGTATCTACAACCCCTTTGCGGGCTCCATAGCAGGAAATTATATATTCTGTCAAAGAAAGTCCCTCGCGTAAATTGCTTTGAATAGGTAAATCAATCATTTGTCCTTGAGGGTCCGACATTAATCCTCTCATACCTACTAATTGGTGTACTTGAGATGCATTTCCTCTGGCTCCTGAAAAAGACATTAGATAGACTGGATTAGAAGGATCCGTTATCCGAAAATTTGAATTCATTTCTTGTTTCAAATATTCACTTGTCGCATACCATATCTCAACAGATTGGCGTAATTTTTCTACCGCGTGTATAATAATAGTGTTTCTCCAAAAGAAAACTCTGTTGTTCCGCGTCTTGGACTAACCATCCCTTAGAGGGTATTGTTAAAAGATCCTCGATTCCTAACGAAATCGATGTAGTAGTGGCTTGATGGAAGCCCAGAGTCTTTAGTTGATCCAGTATATGGGATGTATATCCCATTCCAAAATGATCTATTAATCTGCTAATAAGTCGTTTCATACCAGTTCCGTCTATCTCTTTATTATGAAAGACCAGATTGGCCCGTTCCGCCATACATAAGTACCCCCTTTTCGGCTGAGTAGGATTCGACAATTGCTGAGTAGGATTCGACAATGGGCCTGAGTCAGTGATTCGAAAATTTAATTAACTTAATTGCCTCAATCTCAATCTGGATTCGCGTGGCAAATAATGATGATACTAGGGAAATCGGAATGCCCCCCGAAAGGGGAGGGGCATCGCCGAATCTAACTTTCTTGTTTAGGTAGTGTATGAATAGGCCTGACTAAATCCTTGTATGGCTTCCTCTATTTCTCTATAAAAAGAAATATGACCAAGAGTGGTTCGAATGTATATCGAACGAATTTCTTTTTTTCTATTTCCCATTATTAGATAGTGGGCATAAATCTCATGATAAGTCCCCAAAGATTCATATTGAACTTCAATCGGAACTTCTCTTGACCCAATGACGCGTTGATCCAGGTTCCATCGTAGCCACAAGGGACTATCTAAACTGATTAGTTTTTGTCTATAAGCTCCCAGTGCATCATAAGAACTAGAAAAATGGGGTTCTTTATCTTTCCTATATTTAAAATTATTATTATTATTGTAATTTACTTTTAGATTTGGGTAGTTTCTGCAACTATTATATCTATTTGCACAAATACCTCGACGCTTTCCAATCGTTAATACATAAAGCCCGATAAGCATGTCTTGGGTTGGTACGCAAATAGGATCCCCAATAGCGGGAGATAAGAGATTCATATGAGAAAACATAAGTAAACGGGCTTCTGCCTGAGCTTCCAAGGATAAAGGTAGATGAACAGCCATTTGATCTCCATCAAAGTCCGCATTGAAACCCTTACACACTAATGGGTGTAAAGAAATAGTACGCCCCTCTACTAAAGTGGGTTGAAAGGCCTGTATGCCTAATCTATGCAGGGTAGGTGCTCTATTTAACAGTACAGGATGTCCCCGCATAACTTCTTGAAGTATTTCCCATACAATGGGTTCTTTTTCCCAAATTTTCCTTTTAGCAATCCTTACATTAGAAGTGGCGCGTTTCGTGATTAAATCGCGAATTACAAATAGCTGAAAAAGCTTTATTGCTATCTCTAGAGGTAATCCACATTGATGTAATGAAAGCGAAGGACCCACAACAATGACAGAACGCCCCGAGTAATCGACCCGTTTCCCAAGCAGAGTCTCGCGAAACCTTCCCTCTTTACCTTCAATTACATCTGAAAGTGATTTGTATACTTTATTGTGACCATCCCTCGTCGGTTGCCCGCGGGACCCACTATCAAGAAGTGTATCCACGGCTTCTTGTACCAATTTTTCCTGGCACATTACTAAATCTGCTGGCGCTAATTCACTTCTTTTTAATAGATAGGCAAGATTGTTGTTCCGACGGATAACTCTCTTATAAAGTTCATTAATGTCTGAAGTCACTACTTTATCTCCAGACCTATAAACAATAGGTCTCAATTCGGGAGGAAGAACCGGTAATAAGCACAAAACCATCCATTCTGGTTCTACATTTGTTTGAATAAAATGTTTCGCCAATTGCATGCGTCTAATCAAAAAAACTTTTCTTATTCGTCTTTTTCTATCTTCCCACTCATCTCCACTATACCCCTCGTCTTCTAATTCCTTCCATTCGACCAAAGAATTCTCTATAATAATTCGCAAATCCAAATCTGCTAATTGTTCTCTAATAGCACCTGCTCCTGTCGCAATTTCCCGATTTCGAAATGTTGCAAAGCCTGGGGTAGAAAAAAAGGGAGAAATGCTGTGGTTACAGGATGCAATTTCCTCTTCGAATAAACCTCGTAATCGTAAAAAAGTGGGTTTTTTAGTGCTGGGCCTAGCAAAAGAGAAATCGCCGTATACTAGGCCCTCCAACTTCTTAAGAGGTTTATCTAAAAGATTCGCGATATAACTAGGAAGACCTTTCAAATACCACACATGAGTCACGGGACATGCGAGTTTGATGTATCCCATTTGATATCTTCGTATCCGAGAATCCACAAATTCGACCCCGCATTTTTGGCAAAATCTTTCGTCTTCGTTTTCAGCTCCGCTCGCTCGAGAATTGCCACAAGCGCAAATCCCGCTTTTTATGGGTCCAAAGATTCTTTCGCAAAACAATCCATCTTTTTCTGGTTTATCGGTTTTATAATGAAAAGTAGAGGGCCTTGTGACTTCGCCAACGACTTCTCCATTAGGTAGGTTTTTGTTAGCCCAAGCCTTTATTTGTTGAGGGGAAACGAGTCCAATTTGAAGTTGTTGATGTTTATATTGGTCAATCATAAAATAGAAATAAGAAAAGAATTTATATTTATTCCGATCAAACTTCCTCCCTATTAACCTGGAAGTTCTTTTCAGATACAAGGAAATGATTCAGTTCTAGAGCCAAAGATCGTAGTTCTCGAACGAGCACTCGAAAAGATTCTGGAGGATCCTCATGATTAGGTATTCTTTTTCCCCAGATCGTAGCATTAAGTATTTCTTGGCGAGCTATAAGATGGTCAGATTTATAAGTAAGTATCTCTTGTAAAATATGAGCAACACCAAATCCTTCTAAAGCCCAAACTTCCATTTCTCCTACTCGTTGTCCCCCTTGCTTGGCTCTTCCTCTAACCGGTTGTTGTGTAACAAGTGAGTAGGGCCCAGTAGAACGCCCATGAATTTTCTCATCAACTTGATGAATTAATTTTAAGATATAGGACTTCCCTATTAGAACAGGTTGCTCAAAGGGGTCGCCTGTTCTTCCATCAAATATTCTGCTTTTTCCCGGGTACTCGGGTTCAAATACCCATGGATTTTTTGTTTCTTTACTGGCTTCATATAATTCTGAAAACACAAGTTTTCTTGAAGCCTCTTGCTCATATCTCTCATCAAAGGGTGCTATTCTATAATGTTTCTTTAGCAGATCCCCCGCTAATCCGAGCGAGCTTTCAAATATTTGTCCCACATTCATTCGGGAGGGTACTCCTAAGGGATTGAAGACCATATCAACGGGTGTTCCATCTTGCAAATAGGGCATATCTTGCCTAGGCAAAATTTTGGAAATGATCCCTTTATTCCCATGTCTTCCGGCTACTTTATCCCCAACTTTGATTTCACGTTTCTGTAAAATATATACACGAACCATTATGTCGAGCGGGTCCCTTTGGATCCATTTCACATCGATAACGCGCCCTCTTCCACCTATAGGTAATTTCAGAGAAGTTTCTTTTGAAGTGGAAACCTCAAGGCCAAATATGGCCCGTAATAATCCAGCTTCCGCGATATAAGATGATTCGCTCGCTATCTGAGGCGTTAATTTACCTACTAAAATATCACCAGTTTCTACCCAGGATCCCAACCTAACAACTCCATTTCTGTCCAAATTGCGGAGTAAATGTTCTTCTAGATGTGGTATTTCTTTAGTGATTTTTTCAGCGGAGCCCTGGCTTGTCGTATCCGTCTGAATTTCATATTTCCGGATGTGAAAAGAGGTATAAATATCTTCATATACCAAACGTTCGCTAATTAGTACTGCGTCTTCAAAATTGTAACCTTCCCATGGCATATAAGCTACTAATACGTTTTTTCCTAAAGCAAGTTCGCCCCCAATTGTAGCAGCTCCTTCTGCTAAAATTTGTCCTTTTTTAATGGATTTACCCCGTGGAACCCGGGGTTTTTGGTGCATACAAGTATTTTTGTTAGAGCGACGGTGGTTAACTAAAGGAATACTTATAGTCTTCCCACTACTTGATAAAAGTATCTTATGACTATCAGTAGAAATGATCTTTCCTCGCGTTCGGCTATAATGGAAACCCTCGAATCTAGAGCTGTTTGGCGTTCCAATCCAGTTCCAACAATGCATTTCTCGGACCGAGAAAGCGGAACTGCTTGGCGCTGCATATTAGAACTCATTAAAGCCCGATTCGCATCATTGTGCTCAATAAAAGGAATGAGAGAACCCCCAATAGAAAAATATTGGAAAGGAAAAATACTTCTAACATGAATCTGTTCCCATGCAATAGTCAAGAATTCTTGACGGTATCTAGCCGGAACAACCTGTTCTTCCTGAATACCTTGATTCAAGGACAAAGAATTTCCTGCTGCTATCATATAATATTCATCTCTATTTGGTGATAGATAAACCACCTGTCTCTCTTTTTTTTCTTTTGCTTTCTCAGCAGATATTTCATAAAACGGACTCTCTATGGATCCCCACAAGTGATCAATTCTCGCATGAATTGTTAAGGATCCAGTAAGTCCAACATTGATTCCTTCAGACGTGTCAATTGGACAAATACGCCCATAGTGACTCGGATGAATATCTCGGCTCCGAAAACTTGCGGTTCTCCCCGTCAACCCTCCAGGACCTAAACAACTCACTTTTCGCCCATGAACAGTTTGTGTCAATGGATTCGTTTGATCAAAAACTTGAGATAACGGGTATGTGCCAAAAAAGGTCTCATAAGTAGTTATTAATAAAATTGAAGTTGAAGTTGGAGTTACCAAAGTTTGGGGAGTCGGTTTCGATTGACGTATGAATACTCTACGAATAGTTTTTTGAACTGCATGTTGTAAACGACCAAGAGCCAATCCGAATTGATCTTGTAACAGATCCGCAACCGAACGAATACGTTTATTTTTCAAGTGATTCATATCGTCATCGTCAAGTATACCCGTTCCAAATTTCATTCCAATCAAATGATCCGTAGCGGCCAATACATCTCGTGGTAACAAGAATGTATTGTTCTGAGGAATATCAAGATTAAGTCTCCGATTCATATTTCGTCGACCAATCCTTCCTAATTCACATTTTTGTTGAAAAAATTTCTTTTGAAAAAATTTCTTTTGTAATTCCTCGCATAAGGACTCCGAAAATACCAGGTCCCCACCTACACAAGCAAATTGTTGATAAAACTCCAAAATAGCTTTTTCTTTTGACTCAATCCTCTTCTTCTCTTTAGCATTCGGGAAAGACAAGAAAATTTCAGGGTAGGAAACATTATCCAGAATTTCTCTTAGATTCGAACCCATAGCTGATGATAGAACTAGAATAGATATCTTTTGTTTTCTACTCACGCGAGCCCATATCCTTTCTTTTTTATCAATTGCTAATTCCGATCTCCCCCCCCAATCTGATATTATAGTGCCAGTGTAGATAGAAATTCCCTTATGATCTAATTCCGAGCGGTAGTAAATACCAGGACTTAGCAATATTTGATTGATCACAATTCGGTATATTCCATTTATAATAAAGGTTCCTAAGGAATTCATTATAGGAATGTTTCCGATAGAAATGGTTTGCTTTTGCACATCGAAACCAAAAATTAATCTCGCAGATACATATAATTCGGAAGAATAGGTGAGTGATTCATACACAGCATCTCTTTCTTTTATCGAGGGTTCTAGCAGTTGATATCCTTTCGCAAATAATTGAAATGCAATTTCGTGATCTGGATCTTTAATTGTTGGAAACTTGTCAAGTTCTTCTGCCAAGGCTTGATTAATGAACCTACAAAATCCCTCGAATTGGATCTGACTAAATCCGGGTATTGTGGACATTCCCTCGTTTCCATTCCGGAGCATCTTAATCTTAAGTTTCCTGTTTATCAAAGAAAAATTCCATTATCAGCTCACTCTTCATCAATCCCTATGGATCGATCTAGCAATCATGGAATCTATATTCTGTTTACTGAATCACATGAAATTCTAGGGAACTCCACATACGTATTTCATATATGTATTTCATACATATGAATAGAGACCATTTGGACGAAAGTTCGAGTTTGCCAGGGGTACAAATGAAATGAAAATGAATTGATAAAACATTCCTACAAAAAAAATTCTGCCACTTATACTTTATGTTATGATATTCTAATCAGATTGGATGGCAAAGATTTCTCATTTTATCTCCTTTCTATGAATGTAATAAAGCCGTAATATAATATACTAGAAAGTTTGACTTTACTTCGATTTAGAATAGCGTGCTTACTTTAATTTCTCAAAATAATTTGAGGGTTCTTTTTTATTTCGGATCGGAGTAGTATAATTGCTAGAAAATTCAGTATTTCATTGTGGAATTCTAAAATAAAGTAAGTCCCTTTTTTAAGTACATGCCAATCTAGTTATCCACCTCTCCCCATATCCATGCTTTTCTTTTATCGTAATTTCACTTGGGTACGCCAAGATAGTCAGGTTATACTCTATATCAGAGCAAATTTCCTTTTTTTATTCAAGATATTTAATTTAATACTTTGAAAAATTAAAGCATGATTCCCCATAGAGATATGTACATAAAGGGGATCTTTGGATAATAATGCTGTTCGGACCTAAAGTTTACCTATACACGGATTAAGCATAAAGCCATAATATTTTATTATGCCATTGAAGGGGGGGGAGATAATACCGATTTAAGAGTAGTTCACTACTGCAATAAAAAAAAGAGAATTCTAGTTAACGGTTCCAATTTATTCTGAATTTTGCAGCCTGTGAATAGAAATCCACTTTTTCTTCTTTTTCATCTCAATAGAAAGAAATGGGAAGTTTTATTGTGTTAACAATGTATGTTTTAAGATAGAATCTATCGAGGAGAATAATAGAAACTGGATCAAAAAAAGCAGGAATAGATTTTTTGAAAAAGATTGGAAAAAAGTAAGTAGAATTATATTCAAAATAAAAGGGGCTTTTCGTAAGAAAACGTGGATGAATACTTGCTGTTTTCTAGATTTTTGATCGGATTTTTTGGCGGCATGGCCAAGCGGTAAGGCAGGGGACTGCAAATCCTTTATCCCCAGTTCAAATCTGGGTGCCGCCTGATCAATAAAATACTTAGGTTTTTTTTATAGTGCTGATCGAATTCGATAAATTTTTACTTCGCATAAGTTCGGGCAAGAGAGTAACTGGGCCTGCCGATACTGGGTTTAGAGAAACCATACCATAGTTCTATCCTCAAACTAGGGTTAGGGTTTGTTTTGACGGTAGTGGCCAAAATGGTTATCAATAGGGGTGAGGTAGTGTTTCCTTATTCTTTTATTATATGAATTTGAATTGGTTCTTAATTGAGATTCGATTTGATAATTTTAAAATACGAGGATAAGATGTCAGAAATCTTGGTATCCAAAGAAAGGTCCCTAAGGGGCATTCTTTTTTTTTTTCAATCTAAGATTCAAGAAGGGACTCCACGAAAGAATATCAAGACTTACTAATTATTATACATTTTTTTATCGTACATCTTATGTTACCTACATACACTAAAGTAAGGACTACTTAATTCTAACGAGAATCAGATTAAATAGGTCGATCAAAAATCAATTTAGGAGTTGTATTATGGATAAAATCTCTTCATTCTTTCATAGAATGATACAAAGCAAGGCTGCAGGGTTTAGGTCAAAAATAAACATTAGGTAAGGTAGGTATCCAATAAATATTTATCTATCGATAATTTTATGGTATATTCGGGCGTCCTTTGCTTAAAAAAAAAAAAAAGAGTAACAAAAGGAATAAAAAATCTTCCTATTCCCGCTTCTTCTATTCAGGACATCATTCCCGTACTCTTTCTTTTTTAAGGAAAAAAGGGCTATAGTATCTCGTATTTTTAATGCTCTCTAATTCTACCAGAATTCCTATAAGAATTTGTTAGGAGTAAATTCCTTGAACTGATTGATCCATGGCCTTAGGGCGGAATCCCTTTTTGACTCTGTACCCTTGATTCCACTATGATTATTGATCAATAGTAGAATAATCCCTTCATAGAAATAGGAGACATAATTTAGATGGATATAGTAAGTCTCGCTTGGGCTGCTTTAATGGTAGTCTTTACATTTTCTCTTTCACTAGTAGTATGGGGAAGGAGTGGACTCTAGGGATACTACTAATTGATTAAGTAATCAAATTGTTGTATCAATTCTTTTCTTTAATGGATCATTTTGCATTAATCATTTTGTCAAACGTTATTCTTTAATCTTTTTCTTTAGTTTTGTTTCACTCCTGTAAGAAACTCTTGTATTGTAAGTTGTAATGTAAGAAAGAGCCATTATACCAATTCAGAATTTCTACTAGAAATGACGAATGGTTAAAAAAAGTTCTATACATAAGAAAATTAGACTTTCTTCCACGGAACTATTCACGGCATATCACACATTTTCCATTTCCTTTTACTTTTTACTATAGTCTATTCTTCATATTATTTTTCTTTCCTTCCATGGATTCTTTGGTCAAGAATTGTCTTAGATTTTTTTATTTTGACCTGATTGAAATTAAGTGGATGCAATGAAAAAAGAAATTGAATTAGACTACTTAACTATTTCAATCTACTAATCTATTCTATGTAGATTCAAAGATAATATAATAGAAAGAATCTAAAGTGTCGTAGAAAAAACTATATGTAGTTCTTTCTACCACACTTTAAGATTCCAACCAGATCCTTTCATTTAAGACTTGGATTTTTTTTATTTAATCCCTTTTTAATTTCTTCAATGATTAATTGGAATTCCAATTAATTATTTTGGCTGACTGTTTTTACATAAATAATAAGTAAAAAAGAAGTAGGAACTAGAATGAACAGTGCAGTAGCAATAAATGCGAGAATATTGACTTCCATAACCTCTTTATTTTTTATTTTCACAATAACTCGGGATGTAATCCCATGGAGAGGAAAAAGGGGTATCTTGTAAATTCAAGGGTAGGGCTTGCATTCTGATAATACTGAATCAATTCAATATTATGAATATCGGATCTATCAAATCAATTCATGGATGAGAGTTATATTTCACGGATGAGAGTTATATAGTATAACATAGGAAGATCCTCTATCCACACTAAGACCAAAATGGGTTTTTTGATTGGATTAGGAATTCCCTCTTTTTTAATCCTTTTCTACTTTTTCTTTTCTATATCTCTAACCCACGAGCTTTCTTAATCTTATACTTTCTTAATCTTATACAATTTCCCTTCCTTTTTCTTATAGTTATACATACAATTATGTATGTATTATATGACCAACTTTCACTTTCTATGGGTCACATAGACATCCAAATAAGCAGTAGAAGTGAGATGGGGAAAAGAGGTCTGAAATAAAAAGGGAATACGATTTATGTATGGATTCCGGTAAAATACCGGTACTCTATTCCATAAGAGTGGAATAGGAAATTAAGATGAGGATGGTATCATCATAAAGAAAGATAGAGTAATATAATATCCTAAATTCTACTAATCCACATATCGTATGTGTGTCTTTCTTTATCGATTGGGAGTAGTGAAAAAAAAATTCCTATATGCCCTCCCTCCCTCTTTAATGAGAGATGCAAAATAAAAAAGTGAAGTAAGGGTGCCCTGTGGGTATTTGATCTTGCTCCCTGCCCCTTTTTTTCATGGAAAAAGGAAATATCAATTTCTCCATTCATTGAACCCTAGTTCGGGACTGACGGGGCTCGAACCCGCAGCTTCCGCCTTGACAGGGCGGTGCTCTGACCAATTGAACTACAATCCCCGCGGGGTGTATGGCATACCCATTCTTAAATAGAACCATAAGAAGATTCGATTCGTCTTTCGTACTCTAAGAAATAGACGAATCATATACTACATACCCACATATTATATTATACGTGGGTATAGTGAGAGTGACATAACTAGTATGTCGTGATTTTTTATCACTAAAAATGGATAATAATCCAGCCTTCAATAAGAAAAACTCTTTTGTTTGTAAGAAAGGAATGAGAGAGATATGGATTAGAAAAAAAAATTTCCCTTTTTTCTTTATCTTTTATTTCTATAGATCAGACATTTTATTTTATGGAAGAAAAACAAAAGGATTTAGTTCATACTCACGAAGCCCTAGATTTTTGGTTTGGGCCGAGCTGGATTTGAACCAGCGTAGACATTGTCAACGAATTTACAGTCCGTCCCCATTAACCACTCGGGCATCGACCCAGGAAGAATTTATTCTAGGGTTTTTGCTAATCTATGATTAACCTCCTTTCATAATACTCCCTACCCCCAGGGGAAGTCGAATCCCCGCTGCCTCCTTGAAAGAGAGATGTCCTGAACCACTAGACGATAGGGGCATCACTAGACGATAGGGCCATATACAACCGCTCGTGATTATACTATAATCATAGTATGAGCAGTTTTTTGGAATTGTCAATATACTCGAAAAGTATAAATAGATCCAAAGCAAAGAGTTTTTCCAACTTTTCTGTTATGTTTTCATCTAGGATTTTTTTTAGTTGATCGTTATAGATTAATTCTCCGTGCTTCATTTAGTGTTCATACCAAAAATGCATCCATCCCGCACTAAGTCATAAAATTCTCTAAAAATATAGAGAAAGTTTCAAAAACAAAGAAAAAAAGTGAATCAATTTAGTAGAAAAGTACTCTATCAGATTCGAACCAACGACTTACGTCTTAGCACGAGATTACTCTACCACTAATTTAAAAAGCCCTTTATCGGATTTGAACCGATGACTTATGCCTTACCATGGCATTACTCTACCACTGAGTTAAAAGGGCTTTTTATTTAATTCAAAAATTAGCCACTTGGATTTCCCATTATGGGTCTACTGCATAATGTACATATTATATATATAATATATAGAGATAGAGAGAGAGACATTATGTAGAGATTGTATATGTATATATCGATATCTTGAGAGCTCAAAATAAAATTAATAAAAAAAAACATACCCTACATAACATATCCAACTCTTCTTGGTTCAGGGTTTTCCGTTTCCGAAGACTAGTAAAATAGGCGGATTCTGGAACCCCAAGGATTCAACGGTATATGGATATGGAAAATATAAGATTTCCGATCCTAGCGGGAAAAGGCGGGGAACAGATACCCAATAGGATATAGGATCCTTGGGAGGAACTTTTGGTAATGGCCTTGATCCTCTATGCTATTTTTTATGTGTTCTTAGTTCTATTGAACTTTTTGCATTCTTTTAAACAAGAATCTAATAAACTAGAATTGAGTCAGTGGAAAAAAGGAGAGAGAGGAAAGTGTTAAATGGAGAGAGTCGACTAATCAGAGACTTTTAGGATCTTCTTTACATCAGGTAAATCTGTCGGCCCTGTCCGTTTTTTTCTTTAAGTTACGACTCTTTGCTGCTTACTTCTATCAAGCCATAGGGAAAGTCTATGATGAATTTGGAAAACTCATCTCACTCTTACTCTATGGCTCGGACTTAATGGGGGAAGAAAACATCTTCCATAATTTCTTTTTTGTTCAATTCTGGACAAAAAAGAAAAGGAAAAAAGGAATTTATAGGGACAGTGTTACCCCCTATATCCCCTAGTTTATATTGTAGGAATAATAAAACAATTTAGCAGTCTGACACACTTACGTCCTTGCAAAGTAAATAATTATTATTGTAGTCGTAACCGTAGAATAGGATCCTAATCAAAATAAATACATTTGGTTCAGGCGCTATTAGCATGGTAAGAAAAGATTTTTTTTACAGACCAGAGGGGCTATCTAAATCCTAAAGTAAAGGCGAGCGATCGAAGTAGAAGTACCAACGGCTCAGTGTCATGAACCTTCTCCATCTGATTCAATAAGGGGGAATTAGCCTTCTTGTCAAATGGCTATCCTTGACAAAGGGTACCATTTATACCATAATCTACAATGTAGCGGGTATAGTTTAGTGGTAAAAGTGTGATTCGTTCTATTAATAACTGAATTTGAAATGATATACTTAAGGCATCCTTAAGTTTTTTATTTTTATATTCCGATGAAAACTTTAGTTCTTATAAAGGATTAAATCCTTTTCCTCTCAATAGCATATTGAGGAAGAATATACATTCTGGCGATTTGTATCCAAAGACTAATTTAAATTGCATCCAAAATAAAAATAGGATTATGAGTACAGAGTCGCGAAGCATAATTTTGCATTGGATTAAGTATTCCAATTTTGAAAATATGAGTAAAGGATCTATGGATGAAGATACAAAAAAGTTGATTTCCAATCGTAACTAAATCTTCTTAAAATAAGGAATAAGGAAGCCAAATAGCTAAAAAACGATAGTTTTGGTTTACTAGAACCATCCGCATATTGTTTCAGCTCGGTGGAAACCCAATTCTTTTCCTCAGGATCTCTTGAATGAAATTAGGGAACGAAGTAAGTAGATTAGATGAATTTAGATAGAATTTCTATCTCCTACTCTATAAGGATCATCTAGAAAGCGGAGAGCTTTGGTTCCATTCAAATAGAAAAGCTGACATAGATGTTAAGTGGTGAGAATATCCATAAAGGAGCCGAATGAAATCAAAATTTCATGTTCGGTTTTGAATTAGAGACGTTAAAAATAATCAACCAACGTCGACTATAACCCCTAGCCTTCCAAGCTAACGATGCGGGTTCGATTCCCGCTACCCGCTCCATTCTGTATAAAAGGAGTATTCTATTTGTCTAGACATGTTAGAGGCTTGTATTCAAGCCTTTTTTGTCCACCAGTTTCTGGTACTCCAGAGCGGAGTAGAGCAGTTTGGTAGCTCACGAGGCTCATAACCTTGAGGTCACGGGTTCGATTCCCGTCTCCGCACTTAGCAGTCTGTATAAAAGGACTATTCTATTTCTCTAGATATGTATGGTAGAGGGGCGTATCCAACCCTTTTTTATTCATTAGTTCCCGGCCCTAGAGGGCAAAATTGAGCAGTTTGCGAAGTCACTTGCCTTCAAAAAAAGAAGGCGCAAGGCCTCTCCCTACCCTGCAGAAAATAAAAATGAAACGAAAGGGACAGTCTACCTCTCCCTTCCCTTTAAAAAAAGTTTGCCCGTTGTTTGTCTCAGTTAATACCCAATTTTTGGAGCTCTGTTGGCGAGTTCTATTTCTGCCTCTGGAGCGCCCTCTTTTTTTGAGTGGGATGCAAAGGAAGGGTAAGATAGTAAGGGATACGGCACTAGACTAACACCTAATTAATACTTAATTTAATATAAGTAGTTAAACAGTTAACTAGACTAAACTTTTTATCATAGTACTTTGATAAATTAAGCGGGCGAGCGGCGGGAATCGAACCCGTATCTTCTCCTTGGCAAGGAGATATTTTACCATTGAACTACGCTCGCTACGGTATATATTTTATAGCGTATATCCGCCTGGGTCGACCTTCTATGTCTGGGTCGACCGTTTCATTTCATTTTCTATTATATTAGTTTTCCTTTTTTTATTATCTGTCAATGAATATTCTAATGGGAATGGAATTTCATAATACTGAAAGAGAAGAGCTAGCAATTCGGAACGCAAATTGCGTTTTAATACGTCTCACTATTCTAATTTTTTAGAAGAAATGGCCTTTATTATTTCTTTTTTATGGGGTTAATAAATATTAACCAAATTTCATTTAAGAAATGAGAGAATTCAGAATAGCTACGAGAAAGACTAGTCCAATCCATAATGATGTACCGGAAAATACAACATTTTTATTATTTGACCAACCATCAGGAGAAGCAAATACAAGGGGTACACTAATTACTAAGACTGAGGAAGTCGCAATTAATGCAAAAACAGCTAATTGGAAAGCAATAGTCATATTTCTAATCCTCCAAGCTACCATCAAATAAAGTTGACTACATATTTGATCCCTCACTTAAACCAAAATTGTAAAAAAATACAAGAAGTAGGAGGGGTTTAATCATGAATCCATTGATTCTTCTCTTTAATTCAAATTTATTACTTAAACCGCTTTTTTATTTGGATATGGGGGTGAGAAGAGATTATTTACTCTTTATTTCACAAGCGGGTATAGCGGATCCTGTATCCGTGTATACAGTATACAGAGATATATCGAAAAGGAACTTGTATCTGATATCTTTCTAGAGGCTAATAAATCTTTTTATTTTTTATATGGCTATGTTCTATTTGTAGGAGTAAAATAAGGATTAGGCTGTGGAGAGATGGCTGAGTGGTTGATAGCTCCGGTCTTGAAAACCGGTATAGTTCTAGGAACTATCGAGGGTTCGAATCCCTCTCTCTCCTTTTGCTTATTGAATACGTTTGTTTCTTTCATTTTTATTTATTTTTTTTTTCTGTCCCTTATCTTTCTTTCATAAAAAGGAATGAATGGCTCGGCTAGATGGAATAACCGAGCCAGAACAGAAAAAAAGTAGAACAGGTATAAATAAGAAAATCTTAGTTAAGAGGGTTCATGTAAAGAACAGGTTCCAAATCACGATCGATTCCCTTTTCAAAACCTGCTGCAGCAGCTCGGGCTCTTCCTGCATGCCATAAATGGCCCACAAAAAAGAAGAATCCTAGAACAAAATGAGAAGTTGATAACCAACTTCTAGGAGAGACATAATTAACTGCATTGATCTCGGTAGCTACGCCACCCACGGAATTTAAAGAGCCTAAAGGAGCGTGGGTCATATATTCTGCTGAGCGTCGTTCTTGCCAAGGTTGTATGTCTTTTTTCAACCTACTCAAGTCCAAACCGTTGGGGCCCCTTAGAGGTTCTAACCATGGAGCACGAAGGTCCCAAAAACGCATAGTTTCCCCTCCAAAGATAACCTCCCCAGTTGGGGAACGCATTAGATATTTACCTAAACCTGTGGGTCCTTGAGCGGATCCCACATTAGCTCCAAGACGCTGGTCTCTAACTAGAAAAGTAAATGCTTGAGCTTGAGAAGCTTCTGGCCCGGTGGGTCCATAAAACTCACTCGGATAAGCTGTATTATTGAACCATACAAAACAACAAGCGATAAAACCAAAGACAGATAAAGCAGCTAAACTATAAGACAAGTAAGCTTCTCCAGACCATACAAATGCACGGCGAGCCCATGCGAAGGGTTTGGTTAAAATATGCCAAATTCCGCCAAATACACAAATAAAACCCAACCATACATGCCCACCAATTATATCTTCTAAATCATCTACACTAACAATCCACCCTTCTCCACCAAAAGGAGATTTTAGTAAATAACCAAATATAACACTGGGACTAAGGGTCAAATTGGTAATTTTTCTTACATCTCCCCCCCCAGGGGCCCAGGTATCATATACACCGCCAAAATAAAGAGCCTTGAGTACTAGAAGAAAAGCACCTAGACCTAACAAAATTAAGTGAATACCCAAAATTGTAGTCATTTTATTTCTATCTTTCCAGACATAACCAAAGAATGGAAAAGATTCCTCAAGAGTCTCGGGTCCCAGAAGCGCGTGATAAATGCCACCGAAGCCTAAGACTGCGGAGGAAATTAGGTGAAGTACGCCAGATACAAAGTACGGAAAAGTATCTAGAACTTCCCCCCCTGGCCCTACTCCCCAACCTAGAGTAGCTAAGTGTGGAAGTAAAATCAACCCTTGTTCATACATGGGCTTTTCTGGTACGAAATGGGCCACTTCAAATAGGTTCATTGCTCCGGCCCAGAATACGATTAATCCGGCATGAGCTACATGAGCTCCAAGCAGTTTACCGGACAAATTGATAAGTCTGGCATTCCCAGCCCACCAAGCAAAGCCGGTGGTTTCTTGGTCACGACCAGCTAAAACGAAAGTTCCATTAAAGAGCGTTTCCACGTGGTAGAACCTCCTCAGGGAATATAAGATTTTCATGAGGCTGATCCTGAGCTGCCATCCACGCACGAATACCCTCGTTTAAAAGAATATTTTTGGTGTAGAAAGTCTCAAATTCAGGATCTTCCGCTGCACGGATTTCCTGGGAAACAAAGTCATAGGCACGTAAGTTCAGAGCCAAGCCAACTACGCCAATAGCACTCATCCATAAACCGGTGACGGGTACAAATAGCATAAAGAAATGTAACCAACGTTTATTGGAAAAAGCAACACCAAAGATTTGGGACCAAAAGCGGTTAGCAGTGACCATTGAATAAGTTTCTTCAGCTTGAGTTGGGTTAAAAGCACGGAAGGTATTTGCACCATCACCGTCCTCAAATAGAGTGTTTTCTACGGTCGCTCCATGAATAGCGCATAGCAGAGCCGCACCTAATACTCCGGCAACTCCCATCATATGAAATGGGTTCAACGTCCAATTATGAAATCCTTGGAAGAAAAGGATGAATCGAAATATCGCTGCTACGCCAAAACTCGGCGCAAAGAACCAACCAGATTGCCCCAGTGGATAAATAAGGAATACAGAAACAAAAACAGCAATTGGACCAGAGAATGAGATTGCATTATAAGGCCGCAATTGAACAGACCGAGCAAGTTCAAATTGGCGTAACATGAAACCTATTAGTGCAAAAGCCCCGTGGAGAGCTACAAAAGTCCATAGACCGCCTAATTGACACCAACGAGTAAAATCTCCTTGTGCTTCGGGCCCCCATAGTAGCAACAAAGAGTGTGCTAAACTATTGGCAGGGGTAGAAACTGCTGCGGTTAAGAAATTACAACCTTCCAAATAGGAACTAGCCAATCCATGGGTATACCAAGAAGTTACAAAAGTTGTCCCTGTAAACCAACCCCCTAAAGCGAAATAAGCACAAGGAAAGAGCAATAGGCCAGACCATCCTACAAAAACGAAACGGTCCCTTCGTAACCAGTCATCCATAGTATCAAATAGATCATTTTCTTCTTTAGGAATTCTACCAAGGGCTATAGTCATAGTGATCCTCCTATTCAATTACTTCAACCATTTCCGAGCACCTCATATCACTTTCCAAGGCATATGATAGTTTTATTATCTGTGGACGATTTCTTTCTCGTTCAATGCCCTTTTTCAATGGTCTCGAAGAGAGAAATTTCCCATTTTTATCTATGGAGTCACAGTCACAACCGAGGTCGTGGTAAATCCATGAATTTGATTCGATTTGTTTTTCTTATACTATTTATTTGTTTTTCTTATACTATAGAAATAGAAATAAATTGTTTTTCTTATACTATAGAAAGAAATAAACCTTTGAATTCAGCATTATTCCAAGACTCCTATTTCAAAGTCTATCTTTTAAGGGAAAAATGCAAATAAAAGTAACCCTTCTTTTCCCATTCCCTCTCTATTGCATGGGTGGAAGAACTAAAATAATAGAGGATTCTGAAAAAAAAAAATGGACCTTCGAAATCCAATTTTATGTGTAGCGCAAAGGAGTTGCGATTTCTTCTTATTCCTATAGAACATCTAGTAACAAGAATATGAAATCGTAAATAGCGAAAAATTCTTGTCTTGCGCGGTCTAAGTCTAAGGAAATAAAAAAAATTCGCTTATACAATTTCATCTACATCGAATTTATATATCAGAATAGCGGATAGAGGCATCATTAAAGGAGTCAGGTCTACTTACTTTATGCTTCTTTCCAATTTTATGGTGGATTTGATAAGAACCCTTTTTGCTTTCTTGATAAATAATCGACAAAAAAAGCGTTTTTTTTATATAACCTGCTTGTTTTATTATAATTATAACAAGTCCTATATGGAAATGCCCGCTAAAGAGAAAATCTATTTGATTGTCTCTCGGCCAATATCGATTTTTAGAAAGAAAAAACAAGAATTTTCTTCTTTTTTTATTAACATTAAGAAAAAAGAATATAATTAAAATGGAATTGGCAATATAATTTTTATAGACTTTTGAAAGAAAAAAAAGGGGTTTTTTGCAACCGTTATTTCTTATTTCTTGCCTATATCATATCACGGAAACCTTTCGCTTTGGAACGTGGAGAGATGGCTGAGTGGACTAAAGCGGCGGATTGCTAATCCGTTGTACAATTTTTTTGTACCGAGGGTTCGAATCCCTCTCTTTCCGCTCCCTTGGATCATTTGGGACTTTCGAATTGGAAAGAATTCTGACCCCCGGATTTTCTCATAGATAAATGTACGAAACAAATCCAATAAGAAAAAAAAAAACTGAATTTTTACTCCTCGCGTCCAGGATTCCGTCCTGGGTCATTAGATAAGAATCCAAAGATAAAGAGTGAAACAAAGAATATCACTACTGTATAAACAAAAAGTTTGAGAGTAAGCATTACATAATCTCCAAGATTTTTTTTTAAGGAATAGATTACCAGTTTTTCCTTACCACACGGATCCACTAGGATGGTTTTTTTTTATACCTAAAAATGCAAAAAAGAATTCTTGAAAAAAATTGCAAGAATTCTTTTATAATAAGCACTCTTATCAATAGCAAAAATAGGGTTAGGTGGTTAGGTATTGTGTAGGTACCTTTAGGTACCTGCTCAACCTAGGTGCAGGGGAGTAGAAAGGCTGATCCAAATTTATTGCTGTAGCTACCCATTCAATGTAGAAGAATTTAAATTTTAGAATCGAAGGTTCATAATATAAAAATATAAAACTTCTCGGCTTTTACCCATTTTAAAATTTTTTTGGAATGAACACATCATTCAATTTGGCATACAGAGTACTAAAGATTTCATCGAAAACTTACAGCAGCTTGCCAAACAAAGGCTAATAGAAAAAAGAATAGAGGTATAACAGGCATAATATCCACGATTGGATTGAAAATAGCATAAGCTTCGGGTAATTTGGCAAAGAAAAAACTAGTAGGATAAAGAACAGAATTAAAACAGATACAGGTTAAACTAAGTATATTAGGCATAACAAGCATTTCATTCTTGTAGAGTAAATAATTGGATTTTTCTTGAGTTATTTTTTTAAGGGAAAGAAGGAAAAGGCAGATTCAAAATCTTTTTTCTTCGGACTTTCCCAAACACAAAATACCTCCTTGTATTCGCACTCTCAAATGAGAGTGGAATAAATTCGACTTTCATATAATATCTTAATAGAATTCCATGTAATGATCAATGCATTTTTTTGATTCTATATTATCCGCATGTGTAGAATACTAGCAAGAGAATATCCCTCCTTTTTTATGTAATTGAAATGGTATTGACGAATAACAAATAAACATACTAGTGTTTATTAGTGTCGCATAAAACCCGAAATGGGGCGTGGCCAAGTGGTAAGGCAGCGGGTTTTGGTCCCGTTACTCGGAGGTTCGAATCCTTCCGTCCCAGATTGTTTCTGATGAAACAAACGGTGAAATCATATAGTATTCCGTACGAGACAAAAGTTTATTAAAGAGAATAATGATATCTTATTCTTTCTCAGAAAACATAATAAAGTCTTAAGTCCAGTCAAATTGACTATCTTTATTTTCATGAAAAAATGGGATCTATCAAGCACATTCAGGATATGCCTCTACTATAAAATCACTTAGTCATATTTTTTTCTTCCTTTTGGTATTCGAGTTGAAGAAGTACGAGAATTCTATAACTACCAAAAACTTTCAATCTTTTCATTGGAATAGTTTATTTAGTTATTATAGTTAATTGTTTTTGGTACTGAAAAAATATATTACTACTAGAATTCTAATTCTAGTAATTAAATTAATTAAACTTTTTTGGAGGTTGATAGTTTATTTATTGAGGAAGAGTCAATCCTTCTTTTCTCACTTCAAGATTGATCATCTCGAGCCATCCGTTGAGGGTGGAAATTTAAGAATAAATAAGTTTTAAGCAAACTTGTTTAGTCGTCTTTTTCAAACTATGTTTCATTCATATGATAGAATTTTAATATGGGTTTAAATAAATTGGATCTTGGCGGAGGCTTCCCGGATAAATACTTACTTTCTTTTATCCATATTGCTCCATAGATAGCAAGTTTTAATTAGTATAAAAAAACTAAACCAATGACTATTCATGATTCCATCCATATTGGATCAATTCTCTATACCACTTTGCAATGAAAAGAGGAATGTTTGTTATGGTAAAACTTCGTTTAAAACGATGTGGTAGAAAGCAACGTGCGACTTGAAGGACATGATCGATTGTGGATTTTGCTATCCATCATTTTCCATAGTAATGAAAATGCTCTTGGCTCGACATAGCCTGTTCTATTCGTTCCGAACCAAATTTGCGCTGGGTTTAAGTAACATAGTACACGATGGAGCTCGAGAGGACAGAATTTTTTTTATCAAGGGAAAGAATCTAGGGTTAGTGAAAACTAATAAATTAGGCCAACTTTGTCAGTCTATCCTTAATATAGAAATAAATCGAAAGGTTAAAATAAGAAGAAAGTCCAATAAAAGTATATCAGAATCAATCCCTCTTATTAGATTTCTATAGAAGAGATAAATGCTTTATCGAAGGAAATAAGAAAAAAGGGTATGTTGCTACTCTTTTGAAAGAAAAAAATAGGAATTCCCGAAGTAATGTCTAAACCCAAGGATTTCACAAATCAAAGATAAAGGATTCCAGAACAAGTAAACACAATTTTCAATTGTCTCAACAACAGAGTTGGATTAGAATAAGGAATAAAAGTCAATTCGTTCGAAATGAGACAAAGAAAAGAGTTTAAAGACGACTCAAAAATTTTGGAAGGATTTTGCCTTCGAAGTTTGTCAGGCAAAATTAGCCCACTTGAGTCATGAGTATAAATGAAATTTGTTTTTTCTGTAAGGAAATTAATGCACGTCATAGTCTAATTTCTATTATTATCGACAGAAATTCGAATCATTTTCTCGAGCCGTATGAGGAGAAAACCTCATATACGTTTCTAGGGGGGGGCGTTGTTTATCTACATCTATCCCAATAAGCTGTCTATCGAATCGTTGCAATTGATGTTCGATCTCGAAGAGAAGGAAGAGATCTTCAAAAAGTAGGTTTTTATGATCCGATAAAGAATCAAACTTGTTTAAATGTTCCAGCTATTCTCTATTTCCTTGAAAAGGGTGCTCAACCAACAAGAACTGTTTATGATATTTTAAGGAAGGCAGAATTCTTTAAAGAAAAAGAAAGAACTTTGAGTTAATTGAAGAACTAAATGAATCAAAAAATAGGATAGGAGAAGATTATTAGTATTCCTAGTTGTCTAATTATTTAGACACAATTTACCTCTTTTTTAATCCTATTTGGATTTATATTATATCGTGCCAATCCAACATAAGCCCCTATTTTATTTACTTTTTCTATCTAATTTGTTTTCTTACCATTGTATTTCCATTGACAAAGGTCTATTGAACAAATAGAATTTGTAGATAGATGGGTCTCTTTATCCTCACTCCATATTCAATTTTTCCGCCTACACTTCGCTCAAATGATAAGGGTGTTCCTCTTGCATGTATTCTCATACAATATAATATATATTTTTTATAATATATATTTTTTGTTAATAAAAATCGCTAAAAATAAGGAGAATTTGGCCATCGTGATTAGGGTCGCTCTTTTTTTAACTTTACTTTAGTGGAATTTCACCGGACCTGTTCGTTTTGGCATTTGAGTGTTTTTCATGGTCGATAAAAAAAATCTTTTGATGTCTTGCTAGTTCAATGTTTTGACAGAAGCGCGCGGTGTAATTCCATTGATTTTTGGATTTCGATCGTATCTAAGATCCTTTTTTTATCTGGGTTGCTAACTCAATGGTAGAGTACTCGGCTTTTAAGTGCGACTATGATCTTTTACACATTTGGATGAAACAACAAATTCGTCCAGACTCTTGGTAGAGTCTAGAAGACCACGACTGATCCTCAAAGGTAATGAATGGAAAAAATAGCATGTCGTAATAAAATCAATCTTTTTTGAATGGAATCCAAAATTACGATTTTCTGGGTCTAATGAATAAATGGATAGAGCCTGGCTCCAATTCTGGTAAAATAAAAAGCAACGAGCTGAACTTCCTAATTGGAATGATTCCCCGCTCTAATTAGACGTTAAAAATAGATTAGTGCCGGATGCGGGGAAAGGTTGGGTTTTCCTATGAGTGGACCCTTTATTTTTTCTTTTTTTTTTTAGAAATCCTAATTATTCTTGATTATGGATTGAATAAGGGATGTTATGGATTGAATGTGTAAAAGAAGCAGTATATTGATAAAGAGGCTGTATTCCAAAGTCAAAAGAGCGATTGGCCTGCAAAAATAAAAAACTTGTTCTGTTCTTTTTTTTTAATTAGAACAAACATAAACTAATTGGGTAGAAAAGGAGCAGAAAAAGATCTGTGGATTAGACTCCCTTTCTTTCCAGGGTTTGTATTAAAAATGCAACACCCTGTTCTGACCATATTGCACTATGTATCATCATTCGATAAACCGAGAAATGCTTCTTCTCTCTGATTCAAGTAGAAATACAAATGGAAAAATTCGAAGGGTATTCAGAAAAACATAAATCTCGTCAACAATACTTTGTCTACCCACTTCTCTTTCAGGAATATATTTATGCATTTGCCCACCATTATGGATTAAATGGTTCTGAACCTGTGGAAATAGTTGTTAGTTGTAATAACAAGAAATTTAGTTCACTACTTGTGAAACGTTTAATTATTCGAATGTATCAGCAGAATTTTTTGGATAACTCGGTTAATCATCCTAACCAAGATCGATTATTGGATTACAAAAATTATTTTTATTCTGAGTTTTATTCTCAGATTCTATCTGAAGGGTTTGCGATCGTTGTGGAAATCCCATTCTCGCTACGGGAATTTTTTTGTCTGAAAGAAAAAGAAATACCAAAGTTTCAGAATTTACGCTCTATTCATTCAATATTTCCCTTTTTAGAAGACAAATTTTTGCATTTGGATTATCTATCACATATAGAAATACCCTATCCTATCCATTTGGAAATCCTGGTTCAACTCCTTCAATACCGTATCCAAGATGTTCCATCTTTGCATTTATTGCGATTCTTTCTCAACTATTATTCGAATTGGAATAGTTTTATTACTTCAATGAAATCCATTTTTTTTTTTCAAAAAGAAAATAAAAGACTATTTCAATTCCTATATAACTCTTATGTATCAGAATATGAATTTTTTTTGTTGTTTCTTCGTAAACAATCTTCTTGCTTACCATTAGCATCTTCTGGAACTTTTCTGGAACGAATCCACTTTTCTAGGAAGATGGAACATTTTGGGATAATGTACCCTGGTTTTTCTCGGAAAACCCTATGGTTCTTTATGGATCCTCTTATGCATTATGTTCGATATCAAGGAAAGGCAATTCTTGCATCAAAAGGCACTTTTTTTTTGAAGAAGAAATGGAAATGCTACCTTATCAATTTCTGGCAATATTATTTCTGTTTTTGGACTCAGCCGCGAAGAATCCATATAAACCAATTAGCAAACTCTTGCTTCGATTTTATGGGGTACCTTTCAAGTGTACAAAAAAGTTCTTTGTTAGTAAGGAATCAAATGCTGGAGAATTCATTTCTAATAGATACTCGAATGAAAAAATTCGATACCATAGTCCCCGCTACTCTCCTCATAGGATACTTATCAAAAGCTCAATTTTGTACTGGATCGGGGCATCCTATTAGTAAACCCATTTGGACAGATTTATCAGATTGGGATATTCTTGATCGATTTGGTCGGATATGTAGAAATCTTTTTCATTATCATAGTGGATCTTCGAAAAAACGGACTTTGTATCGACTAAAGTATATACTTCGACTTTCATGTGCTAGAACTTTAGCTCGTAAACATAAAAGCACGGTACGAACTTTTATGCAACGATTGGGTTCGGCATTTTTAGAAGAATTTTTTATGGAAGAAGAGCAAGTTTTTTCTTTGATGTTCACCAAAACAACTCTTTTTTCTTTCTGTGGATCACACACTGAGCGTATTTGGTATTTGGATATTATACGTATCAATGACCTGGTCAACCCTCTTAATTAATCATTAGACGAAATTAAGAAACAGGAAAGGGTTGATAAATGATCAAGAAAAAACTTTTCTATTTTTCATTCTGAAATGTTCTTTTTATTATAATAAAGAGTAGGTGAATCAACTTACTAATTAAAAAAATTAGTAGAACTTCCTCTTTGGAATAGAAATTGGCTATTTCTACATAGGGAAAGTCGTGTGCAATGAAAAATGCAAGCACGATTTGGGGAGGGATTTTTCTCTATTGTAACAAGGAAGAATTATCTACTCCATCCGACTAGTTCCGGGTTCGAGTCCCGGGCAACCCATATAGAAAAGACCCATCAAAGTTTTTCACTTTGACTCACTTCATTTACAAATACAAAATTATTGGTTTGGTTAATTTAGTTATATGGATAGCTAATCTTTGGGCTGACTTGGTTGACATTGGTATATAGTCTATGTTATACTGTTAAATAACAAGCCTTCTATTATCTATATTCTAGTTAATACGTGTGCTTGGGAGTCCTTGCAATTTGAATAAACCAAGATCTTACCATGACTGCAATTTTAGAGAGACGCGAAAGTACAAGCCTGTGGGGTCGCTTCTGCAACTGGATAACTAGCACTGAAAATCGTCTTTACATCGGATGGTTCGGTGTTTTGATGATCCCTACCTTATTGACCGCAACTTCTGTATTTATTATCGCCTTCATCGCTGCCCCTCCAGTAGATATTGATGGTATTCGTGAGCCTGTTTCTGGTTCTTTACTTTATGGAAACAATATTATCTCTGGTGCTATTATCCCTACTTCTGCGGCGATCGGATTGCACTTTTACCCAATTTGGGAAGCTGCATCTGTTGATGAGTGGTTATACAATGGTGGTCCTTATGAGCTAATTGTTCTACACTTCTTACTTGGTGTAGCTTGTTATATGGGTCGTGAGTGGGAACTTAGTTTCCGTCTGGGTATGCGTCCTTGGATTGCTGTTGCATATTCAGCTCCTGTTGCAGCTGCTACTGCTGTTTTCTTGATTTACCCTATTGGTCAAGGAAGCTTTTCTGATGGTATGCCTTTAGGAATCTCTGGTACTTTCAACTTTATGATTGTATTCCAGGCAGAGCACAACATCCTTATGCATCCATTCCACATGTTAGGTGTAGCTGGTGTATTCGGCGGTTCCCTATTCAGTGCTATGCATGGTTCCTTGGTAACCTCTAGTTTGATCAGGGAAACTACTGAAAATGAATCCGCTAATGAGGGTTACAAATTTGGTCAAGAGGAAGAAACTTATAATATTGTGGCTGCTCATGGTTATTTTGGCCGATTAATCTTCCAATATGCTAGTTTCAACAACTCTCGTTCTTTACACTTCTTCTTGGCTGCTTGGCCTGTAGTAGGAATCTGGTTCACTGCTTTAGGTATTAGTACTATGGCTTTCAACCTAAATGGTTTCAATTTCAACCAATCTGTAGTTGATAGTCAAGGTCGCGTTATTAATACTTGGGCTGATATCATCAACCGTGCTAACCTTGGTATGGAAGTAATGCACGAACGTAATGCTCACAACTTCCCTCTAGACTTAGCTGCTGTTGAAGTTCCATCTATTAATGGATAAGGTTTTTCTGCTAACATATAAGAATTTTTGAAGACAGAAATACCCAATATCTTGTTCTAGCAAGATATTGGGTATTTCTGTCTTTATTTTGAATCTTTTTTTCTTCTTAATCTTTCTATTCAGAATTCAGTTAACGACGAGATTTAGTATCCTTTCTTGCATTTTCATAACTCGTGAAATGCCGAGTAGGCACGAATTCCCCCAATTTGCGACCTACCATAGGATTTGTTATGTAAATAGGTATATGTTCCTTTCCATTATGAATCGCGATTGTATGGCCAACCATTGTGGGTAGAATGCTAGATGCCCGGGACCACGTTACTATTGTTTCTTTCTCCTCCTTCATATTGACCTTTTCTATCTTTGCCAATAAATGATGAGCTACAAAAGGATTCGTTTTTTTTCGTGTCACAGCTGATTACTCCTTTTTTCCTTTTTAAAGAGTGGCATTCTATGTCCAATATCTCGATCGAAGTACGGAGGTCAGAATAAATAGAATAATGATCAATGGAAAAAAGAAAAAAATCCTTTAGCTGGATAAGGGGCGGATGTAGCCAAGTGGATCAAGGCAGTGGATTGTGAATCCACCATGCGCGGGTTCAATTCCCGTCGTTCGCCCATCGCATTATTGCAAATTCCAAAAATGCAATTTTCCATATTCCTAGTTACGTATTTACTTACGGCGACGAAGAATAAAACTATCGCTATATTTTTTCCTTTTCCTAGTTCTTCTTCCAAGCGCAGGATAACCCCAAGGGGTTGTGGGTTTTTTTCTACCAATGGGAGCTTTCCCTTCACCGCCCCCATGGGGGTGGTCCACAGGGTTCATAACTACCCCTCTTACTACGGGGCGTTTACCTAGCCAACACTTAGATCCGGCTCTACCCAAACTTTTTTGGTTCACCCCAACATTACCCACTTGTCCGACTGTTGCTAAGCAGTTTTGGGATACTAAACGGACCTCCCCAGATGGTAATCTTAAAGTGGCCGATTTACCCTCTTTTGCAATGAGTTTCGCTACAGCACCTGCTGCTCTAGCTAATTGCCCACCCCTTCCACGTGTGATTTCTATGTTATGCATGGCCGTGCCTAAGGGCATATCGGTTGAAGTAGATTCTTCTTTTCTCTCAAAAAACCCCTTCCCAAACTGTACAAGCTTCTTCCAAAGCATACGGCTTTCTAGATGTATATGACGATCTCTAGACAGATGGATCTTATATGAATCATATGATGAAGTACCACATGAGTGGATATATAGGAAAGGAATCCAAATCTGCCGAATCGCTCATGTTATGATCTTCTACATCCTAGGTCTCTGCGTTCCGTCATCTGGCTTATGTTCTTCATGTAGCATTCAGATCGAATGACTCTATGAAATTACGTCGATACTTCCACATATTATGGGTAACGTAGGAGACATCCCTATTTTCCCCCGGGGGTCTTAATTACCACTGCTTAGCTTTCAATTTGCCTCTGACCATCAAATTAAATGTGAATAACCCGTCCTCCTCTCTTTGAAACAAGGGGCGCTTCCGGTTCTGTGCGTGCTTCAAACAATTTTGTCTTCTCCATATTACCATATCTCTAGAGCCAATAATTTTCTATGAGGAACTACTGAACTCAATCACTTGCTGCCGTTACTCAACAGTTTTCTGTTGAGGTCTATCCCGTAGAGGTAGTCAAATTGGATCAGTGATCGATTTCTAGGTTTCGTCGTAAACCTAATTGGTTACTTCCAATTACGTAAATCAATAGTTCAAACCGCACTCAAAGGTAGGGCATTTCCCATTGATATAGGAACTTTTGTACCAGAAACAATAGTATCTCCAATTATAGCCCCTCTGGGATGTAAAATATATCTCTTCTCACCATCCCCATAGTGTATGAGACAAATGTATGCATTTCGATTAGGGTCGTATTCTATGGTTACGATTCTACCAGATATGTCTTTTTGATTCCGTCGAAAATCTATTTTACGGTATAGGCGCTTATGACCTCCCCCTCTATGCCTTGCGGTAATGATTCCTCTGGAATTACGACCTTTACCACAACGGTGCCGTCCATGGATCAAATTATTTCGTGGATTGGATTTCACTTGCCTGTCTACGGTTCCCTTGCGTGTGCTCGGGATAGGTGTTTTGTATAAATGTTTCGCCGTATTATTAAGTATTCTCCTTTAGTTTTTTTCTCTATCTAGAAGTGGAATAGAATAACCCGGTTGAAGGGTAATGATCATACGTCTGTAATGCATTGTATGGCCCAGAATAGGTCCTATTCTTCTACCTTTTCCAGGTAGTCGATGGCTATTCACAGCTACCACCTTAACACCAAAGAAGAGTTCGACCCAATGCTTTATTTCTGTCTTAGTGAATCCCGATTCGACATTAAAAGTATATTGATTCTTTCCCAATAAACGAAGACTTTTTTCTGTAAATACTGCGTATTTGATTCCATCCATAAATCGACTTTCCCTCCTATGCTCTGAGTTCCAGTATCGATAAGAATTCGAGTTCTTATTGTTCTTATGTTATGGTATGAATATACCATACCAATTCGTTATGTATGGATGATGGATGAGATTCCATGGATAGAGAGCCAGTTCCAATAGACTTATGGAATGTTCCCGTTCGTGTGCATCCAGCAGGAATTGAACCCGCAAATTTACCAATTATGAGTTGGGCGCTTTAACCATTCAGCCATGGATGCTTAACAGGGATCATCGTACATCGTAAATAACCAATTTTCATATAGAAAGACATATCATAGAAAAATGAAATCGAAAATATTCCGAGATGGCAAATATTCGGAGATGACTATGAAAACACCTCTCTGGATCCTCGAATTGAAAGAGAGATTGAGAGGGATCAAGAATCCTAATTCTCGCTATTTGGAATGGATCCAATTCTATTGAGTCTGACTCATAGTGATCATTTCTCTTTAGCAAAGAATGACCTTGGTTATCAAAGGATTGAACAACCGGGATCCATTTACTTATGATACCTAGTTGGCATTGATAACAAGGATCTAATGAATTATGAGTTTAATAGATCCTCTTTAGCAGAAAGACGTATATTCCTTGCTCATTATCAGACAATCACTTATTCCCAAACCTCGTGTGGGACTAATCGTTTTCATTTACCATCTCATGGAAAACCCTTTTCGTTCCGCTTAGCCCTATCGGGTATTTTAGTGATAGGTTCTGTAGGAACTGGACGATCCTATTTGGTCAAATACCTAACGAAAAATTACGATTTTCCTTTCATTAAGGTACGAGGGCTTCTTATTCCACAAGAACGAAAGCACCTTTTCATTCTTTCATATACTAGGGGTTTTTACTTGGAAAAGACAATGTTCCATACTAAAGGATTCGGGTCCATAACCACGAGTTCCAGTGCACTAGATCTTGTAGCACTTAGCAACGAAGCCCTATCCATTAGTATTCCACATAAGAAATCCATTCTAGAAAAAAATACAATTAGATTAGCTCTTCATAGACAAACTTGGGGTTTGCGAGCCAAGGTAAGATCGGCTCGGGATCATGGGACCCTTTTCTATCAGATAGGAGGGGCTCTTGTACAAAATAGACTTACTAAGTAATAACCCCATAGAATCTATCTATATAAAGATAAAGAGGCAATCGTGTCAGGAAGCGGGTTTTTCTTTGGCCAAAAGGTACTTCGAACTTGGAACGAGCATGAAGAGATTAACGAGACTTCTTTCTCTTTTGAGTTTTTCTGGCGGACCTGCCGCGCAAGATCTTTGGTCTTCCCCTGGAACCGATGAAAAAAAGTGGATCGCTTCTTATGTACTCGCTCAGAATGATTCTTCTCTATCTATAGTTCATGGCCTATTAGAAGTAGAAGGTGCTCTGGTGCAATCCTTACCGACAGAAAAAGATTGCAGTCAGGTTGATAATAGTCGAGTGACATTACTTCGTCGGTCCGAACTAAGGAATCTGTTAGAAATGTTTTGAAATGGATATTGTTCTCTCTTTGATCAGGGATTGCTATATGAAAAGAAGTGGAGTTTGAAAAAGGGAACGGAATGCTCAAACCGGAACTGCTAGAGGAACGAATTTTCAATAGCATAACTTGGGCTCCTAGAATATGGCGCCCTTGGGACAATCTATTTGATTGCAGGGTTTTGTTCCGAAGCAAAGATATCCGCGGAGGCCGGTTCGTTCGTCCTATTCTGATATTCAGGACCAAGAGGTACTGGATTCTCTTTCGGATAGGCCCTGAAAGGAGAAGAAAGGCTGAAATGCCAACGGACCTCTGTCTATTCTCTAATTCACCCGATCCGATAGTACCCGTTTTTGGAACGTCCAGTGCCAAAGTCACTGAATGGGTAAGTCACCAATCCAATCCCTTTGACAAATCGGATGTCATATTAGATATCATATTCTATATATATAGAAATATCATAGATAGAATAGACATATAGAATTTTTGGTCGGCAAATTCGAAGGAATCATTGAGTGAAAAAGGAGCAAAGAATGACAAAAGACGAGACTCTACTAGTCTTCACTCTTGTGGTTTCCTCTTCCTCGGTTTCTGTTTTCTTATTCGGGATCTTGCTTTTCATGGTTCTCATCTCTGCAACTCGCGATTTTCGCGAGAGAACCAAATCCAAGTTGGTGAAGATCATGATTTGGGCTGGCACGGGGATCGTTTGATCGATTTCCTTGATTTGATCGCTACTTAATGGGCGTGCGCTCAAAGGATACAAACAGGGATTCGCAAACAAAAAGGGGAATTCGTAGTCACTTTTTCCTGTCGCGTAAAAAAAAAGTCTTTACGCGAGAGCAATAGAGGTTGGGATACATCTATCTCTTCTGAGCAACCTCTTTTGGATTCTTAAGACCACCCTTGCAGTAGGATACCATCTGCTTTGGGTTCTTTATTATCTCCTTCGAGGGATTTTTAGGATCGTTCAGGCTATATATATTTAGTCTATTTTGGCTTTTACTGTCTACTTTTCTCAGGGAGATGGTTAAGGACCTCAGAAGATAGAGGAGAGCGCCAGGCCCAGATTTCCGGAATACTTCTACGGGGAATGCTCATTGAATGAGCATTCTCCATATTATGCCTTGAAGAGGACTCGAACCTCCACGCTCTTCAGCACGAGATTTTGAGTCTCGCGTGTCTACCATTTCACCATCAAGGCATCTTGAAAGTGAATCGTATTCCATGAATATGATATCTATCTAATGTGATATATGGAATATATGACAAAGGTGGAGTCTTGGAGTATTTCGATCGATCGGTCATATAGGCCTGAGTCAGACATCAAATAGCTTCGATTTGCATTATCCGTAGGACACCTTATATGTATCAAAATCGATATCAAAATCAAAAAGATGAAAGATGTACAATCCAATTTCTCGATTCAATAGAAGCCCAAAGAGGTGCATATGGTACCCAAATAAGAATAGGATAGATATGTCAAAAGCAGGTCTGATTACACCTATTCCTAATCCTAAATAGAATGTAAGGACGTAGGGATTTCTATGTAAACAGAGTATCCTATTTCCATAGGCTCGAATGACCCCTTCTCATAATAAGAATGTGCACGGTCTGGTTCGGTATGGAATGAACTTATAATCTGATGATCGAGTCGATTCCATGATTATAAGTTCATAACCCTAGCGCCCATTCCCATTTTGGGCGGAACAGATCTACTAATTCTTTTATTCCAGTTAGTAAGAGGGATCTTGAACTAAGAAATAGACCTAGCAGCTAAAAGAGGGTATCCTGAGCAATTGCAAGAATGGGGTTCATTGATATTCCTGGTATAGTAGATGCTATCACACATACAGTCATACTCAATTCGATGGAATTGTTTGATCTTAAAGGGGATCTTCTATAATTTCGCACATAAGGGG
>NW_028260368.1:8169306-8187738 GCF_056163025.1 Triticum urartu | reverse complement strand
CTGATCTTCCCCAAGAGTCCACATCGACGGGAAGGTTTGGCACCTCGATGTCGGCTCTTCGCCACCTGGAGCTGTAGGTGGTTCCAAGGGTTGGGCTGTTCGCCCATTAATGCGGTACGTGAGCTGGGTTCAGAACGTCGTGAGACAGTTCGGTCCATATCCGGTGTGGGCGTTAGAGCATTGAGAGGACCTTTCCCTAGTACGAGAGGACCGGGAAGGACGCACCTCTGGTGTACCAGTTATCGTGCCTACGGTAAACGCTGGGTAGCCAAGTGCGGAGAGGATAACTGCTGAAAGCATATAAGTAGTAAGCCCACCCCAAGATGAGTGCTCTCTCCTCCGACTTCCCTAGAGCCTCCGGTATCACAGCCGAGACAGCGACGGGTTCTCCACCCATACGGGGATGGAGCGACAGAAGTATGGAAATAGGATAAGGTAGCGGCGAGACGAGCCGTTTAAATAGGTGTCAAGTGGAAGTGCAGTGATGTATGCAGCTGAGGCATCCTAACGAACGAACGATTTGAACCTTGTTCCTACACGGCCTGATCAAATCGATCAGGCACTTGCCATCTATCTTCATTGTTCAACTCTTTGATGAAAAGATGAAAAAACCAAAAAAAAGCTCTGCCCTTCCATCTCTTGGATAGATAGAGAGGGAGGGCAGAGGCCTTTGGTGTCCCTTTCAGTCAAGAATTGGGGCTTCACAATTACTAGCCAATATTTATCTCATGCCTTTCCTCGTTCATGGTTCGATATTCTGGTGTCCTAGGCGTAGAGGAACCACACCAATCCATCCCGAATTTGGTGGTTAAACTCTACTGCGGTGACGATACTGTAGGGGAGGTCCTGCGGCAAAATAGCTCGATGCCAGAATGATAAAAAGCTTAACACCTCTTATTTGACTTTTTCACTATTTTGAAATAAGAAAAAGATCCAAATCTAAAATGCAAAGGTCGTCTTATTCAAAACCTCAATCATCACATCCCCTCTCTCCCACTTCACACCTCGGAACGCACTGTTCTTATAGAGAGAAAGGCGCTTTCCCATCTTCTTAACCTGAAATGAAGGGGTACCCCCGGGAAGAGATCCAGTGGAGACAGCTGGGCCTGTAGCTCAGAGGATTAGAGCACGTGGCTACGAACCACGGTGTCGGGGGTTCGAATCCCTCCTCGCCCACAGCCTTCCAAAGGGGGAAGGGCCTTTACTTTCCCCCTGAGGGTAGGAAAATTCATGATCGGGATAGCGGACGTAAAGCTATTGAACTTAGGTATGCTCTTTCCTTTTGTCGAAGTGGAATCGTAGAACAGAATGTGATACGATGAGATAGAATGCAATAGAAATAGAAACAAGGATAGCGAACGGGTTACCTACTCCTAAGGGTCAAAGCAAGCCCTTTAATTCAATTCTTTATTCTTACATTAAAATTCTTACATTAAAGAATGAATAAAATCTCCCCAAGTAGGATTCGAACCTACGACCAGTCAGTTAACAGCCGACCGCTCTACCACTGAGCTACTGAGGAACAAGGGGGGATTCGACCTCCTAGAGTTCAACTCCCGCTCTCAACCCATGAACAATATGAGTCCGAAGCTTCTTTCGTAACTCCCATAATTTCTTCGTAGTGGCTCCGTTCCATGCCTCATTTCATAGGGAAGCCCAAAGTGGCTCTATTTCATTCTATTTCACTTCCTAGCACTTCCTATCATTTAATATCCATCCCTTTGGTCTTATTGACATAAGAGATGTCATTTATAGTCTATCTCTTTCTATATATGGAAAGTCAAGAAATTCTCATCGAAACATCGAGAAATTGTGCATATAGAAAACTCTAAAGAAAGAAAAAAAGGAGACCCATGCCATGATTTTCAAATCTTTTCTATTTAGTAGTCTAAGTTTCTCGATGAGGATAATTAATTCGGTCGTTGTGGTCGGACTCTATTATGGATTTCTGACTACATTCTCCATAGGTCCCTCTTAGATCTTCTTTCTCCAATCTTGGATTAGGGAAGAAGGAGATATTCGCGACTACTGGCGATTTCATTATGGGGCAGCTCATGATCTTCATATCGATCTATTATCCACCTCTGTATCTATTCTTTCTTAGCTAAACAGGTGGAAGATCTATCCAATTTGGTTATATTATATCATGGACTCGAAAAACGGATCTGAATTTGACTGAAATGCACGATCTTCACAGGTATCACTTTTCACGATACCTAAAAGGTGGAATAGCGATTTTCGAACCATTTCCTATAAGAGAATGGTTTCCATTACTTTGAGAAATGGATTCTTATATCAAACTATAGCTATTGCATTAAAGAAGAAAAGAAACTAATAGAAGTCGAAGACGCGGAATGATAGTGAATAGAGAGAAAGATTCTTCTGATTTTCTTGTTTCTATCTACTAGACGCCGTAGAGAATTGAGAATTTTCATGTCTTTCAATTCTCGTACTCGTAATTGGAAAGTTATGGAAGGAGACCCATCATTTTGCAATGAAAACAACATATAAAACTCTGGACAATTTCGAAATCAGGCCAAGCGTCTTAATACATATGCAAAAAAATTCATTATTGGCCCACCATTGATTAGAAGATTTAGCTTGTATGAATCGCTATTGGTTTGATACGAATAATGACAATCGTTTCAGTATGTTAAGGATACAGATGTATCCACAATTCATTTAGAGTTACTTAATAGTCTATTTCTTATACCATATCTCTATCCCGTGAAATTCTCGAGCCAAAAGATGGATGCATATGCTGTGTTTCATTTTGCTAAATGATATCAATTAAATGGTGTATCAATTCCATAAATTGCATATAGCAATAAATAAATCAGCAAAATTCTTTCTAATATTTTAGATAGAAGAAACATTTCTTCTATCTAAAATATTAGAAAGAATGTACCCTTCTATCCAAATCCAATTTGCATCGATAAAATAAATCCAAATTCCAGTAGTAGATGAATAATTGCAAATTTGTGTGTGTACGAGATTAGAATAACTTCAAAATAACTGACATAATTTTGTATTTTTCCTGATCAGAAAAATACATGAAAAAGAAAGGAGGTAGAAAAATTTTTGGATTTATGGTTAAAGAAGAAAAAGAAGAAAACAGGGGTTCTGTTGAATTTCAAGTATTCAGTTTCACCAATAAGATACGGAGACTTGCTTCACATTTGGAATTACACAAAAAAGATTTTTCATCGGAAAGAGGTCTACGAAGACTTTTGGGAAAACGTCGACGTTTGCTGGCTTATTTGGCAAAGAAAAATAGAGTACGTTATAAGAAATTAATCGGTCAGTTGAATATTCGGGAGCAGTAATTTAATCGTTCAAATTTTTTTCTTGTTTTATTATTTTTTTAGTAGTCTTATAGTAGTCTTAGATTTTTCATTTTGATGAGCCTCGCTTTGAGGAATTCATGGAATAATCCATTTTCATGGAATAATGAATTAAGGAAGAAAGGATATGAGTCTACCGCTTACAAGAAAAGATCTCATGATAGTCAATATGGGCCCTCAACACCCATCAATGCATGGTGTTCTTCGACTGATCGTTACTCTCGATGGTGAGGATGTTATTGATTGTGAACCCATATTAGGGTATTTACACAGAGGAATGGAAAAAATCGCGGAAAACCGAACTATTATACAATACTTACCTTATGTAACAAGGATATAGAGAGATTGTAGAAAGGGGATAGGATAGTTATTTTTGCAAGAGACTTGTTGTAAATTCCTTAACTTAAGAAAGAAAAAAGAATAAAAACACAGATACATAACATAAAAAAAAGAATAAATAAGACGAGATTCGACCTCCCCCTACATATTTAATTTCCTCTCCTATACAAAAACTAGCAAGACCCACTCCATTGGTAATTCCATCAATAACACCCTTATCAAAAAACTCCGTGAGTTCGGTTAACCCTCTTATACCGAGGGTAAAGACCCTAGTATAGAAAATATCTATATAACCACGATTATATGACCAACTGTATATATTTTTTTTTACTTGATCTAAAAATTCTTTTTTAGGATTTCCTTTGTAAAAAGAGTTTATTAAATCCAAATTCTGAAAAAAAGAATAAGCGGATCCATAGAAGATATATGCTATGAATAAACCAAAGATAGCTAGACTTACAGAAGAAATTGCATTAGTAATAAATTCATATGAATTTACAAAAGAATTAGAACTTTCCTGGTAAAGTTTATTGAGGGAGTTAACCACTTTGATAATATGGTTAACTCTGCTATTCCATTACCAATTCCTCCATTATCAAAAGAGATTCCTATGAATCCAATGAACAAAGTGAAAAGTAGTAATATAAGAAGAGGAAATAACATAGTATTTCCCGTTTCATGCGGATAGGCAAAAGTTTTTTTAGCCCCAAAAGACGTAGTAAAGGATCCTATCCTATTTCTTGTATTACCTTGAATTTTTGGTATATTTTGTGAAAAAAAAGAAACTCCACTCTTCGTTGTTGATAAAACGAAATCCCTATTCACTCCTTTGGGTATCCTTTTTCCCCATAAGGATATTGAATACAAGGAACTCTCTTTAGTGCTACTGTAATTTTGAAAATGAACACGCAAATACCCATCAAATGTAAGTAAATATATCCGAAACATATAAAAGGCAGTTAATCCTGCAGTAAAGGAGGCTATTATTCCAAAAAAGGGCGAATACAACCAACTATTACTAAGGATTTCATCTTTGGACCAGAAGCAAGCAAGAGGTGGAATACCACAAAGAGAAAGTGTACCCCATAAAAAAGTAGTTCTTGTGATTGGAATGTATTTTCTTAAACCGCCCATAAGAACCATATTTTGACTTTTATCTGGTGAATATCCAACAAGAGGTTCCATTGAATGAATAACGGATCCGGATCCCAAGAACAATAAAGCTTTTGAATAAGCATGAGTGATCAAATGGAATAAAGCAGCTTGATAAGAACCTATACCTAGAGCTAACATCATATAACCCAATTGAGACATTGTAGAATAGGCTAAGCTTCTTTTAATATCTCTCTGAGCAAGAGCTAAAGTAGCTCCTAAGAATAGTGTTATTGTACCTACTAAAGAAATAAAACTCATTATCAAAGGTAAAGATATGAAAAGAGGAAGAAGTCGAGCTAGAAGAAAAATTCCCGCAGCAACCATAGTTGCTGCGTGTATAAGAGCCGAAATAGGAGTGGGCCCTTCCATAGCATCGGGTAACCATACGTGAAGAGGGAATTGTGCGGATTTCGCAACTGCACCAAGGAATAATAAAAAAGCACACAAAGTAGTAAGTAAAGAGTTAATTCCATTATTAGGAATCCAGTTATTAGCTATTTTGAACAAATCCCTAAACTCTAAACTACCTGTTATCCAAAAAAAACCTAAAATTCCTAATAATAGACCAAAATCCCCTACACGATTAGTTACAAAAGCTTTTTGACAAGCACTCGCTGCGATTGGTCGTGTAAACCAAAAGCCTATCAATAAATAAGAACACATTCCCACGAGTTCCCAAAAAAAATAAATTTGTATCAAATTGGAGCTAGTAACCAATCCCAACATGGAAGTATTGAAAAAACTTATATAAACAAAAAATCTCAAATATCCTTCATCGTGAGACATATAACCATCACTATAAATAAGAACCAGGATTCCTACAGTAGTAATTAGTATTAACATAATAGAAGTAAGTGGGTCAATCAAGTATCCAAATTCTAAAGAAAAATCATTATTGACGGTCCAAGACCATAGATATTGATAGATCGAACTTCCATTTATTTGTTGAATAGACAGTTGAACTGAGAATACCATAGCTATACTTAAGAGTAAAACACTAGGAAAAGCCCATATGCGACGAAGATTTTTTGTTGCTGTCGGAATAAGAATAAGGCCAAATCCCATTGACATAATAACTGGAAGTGGGAGAAGAGGGATTACCCATGCATATTGATATGTATGTTCCATAAGAAAAGAAATTGCAATTTTTACTTCAATTTTTACTTCAATTTTTCTATAAAATTGTTTCCGATTCACCAAACCAATTCTTATCTCTTTCTGAAAGAATAAATAAAAAGAATAAGAAAAAATACTGAAATTCTTAATTTTTCCAAAATTTATCTCATTGAAATAATTAAAAATTAAGAATGGGTTTAGTTGGTTAAATTAAAAAAGTTAATAAAATAACTAGGTAACGAAGTTATTTTATTAACTAAATAAAGATATTTATAAAAATAAAAAAAAAAAAGTGGAATCATTTTACTTTCTATTCATAATTCATTTTTATATTTCTTTAAAACAAAGATGAAACAGCTCTCTTGTTCCATAATTAACTGATTGAGTGAATTCCAATGAAAACCTATGTTTATAAGAAATTATCGAATAGTCCTTACTTCATATAGAACTAAAATTCTAATGACTATAAATTACCTAAGTTTTAGAATGTCTTGTTTAAGAGACTCAGTATTTTTTGTTTTGATTGGAATTCCTTTCCTTTATGGAATACCATTCTGAACTTAATTAACTATTTTCATTTTCCCTTCTTTTTATCCCCCCGTCTTATCTTATATGGGGGATAGGCTTCCATACCATATATCTATATATGGAGTATACTTGATATATAAATAGATATAAATAGATTTAAATGAGAAACCCTTCTATATATTCTATATTATTAAAAAAAAAGTATAAAATATATAAAGAAAAAATGTTAAAAAATTCTTGTTGTCTTATCCGCATTAGACAAAATGAAGTAAAAAATAATTCAAAATTTAAGTATCTTTCAGTATCTAAGTATAAATACTAATAAAAAGAAGAAAGAAGGATTGATTTGCAGCAATAGATGTCTTTCACATACAACTAGAAAAAAGTAATTTCCTTTTTGAATGGCAGTTCCAAAAAAACGTACTTCAATGTCAAAAAAGCGTATTCGTAAAAATATTTGGAAGAAAAAGACTTATTTTTCCATAGTACAATCTTATTCTTTAGTAAAATCAAGATCATTTTCGAGCGGTAATGAGCATCCAAAACCAAAGGGTTTTTCTGGGCAACAAACAAATAATAAGATTTTGGAATAATATGAATTGACTTATCAAAAAAGAATTCCAATTATTTAATAATTTGGATTCTTCTTTGAATGTACTTTTATGTGTCGAATTACTCGGTACAATATTCTTAGAACAAAAAACCCCTCTTATCTTATATATACAAGAAAAAAAAAGTTTTGTTTGGTATACTGTGTGCTAAGTATTCTTTTCCTATCAATGAACTTTTCATAATTTTCCTAATAGAATCCTCATATTCTATTAGGAAAATTATGAAAAGTGGAGTATTCTTACAATAGGACTTACAACTTCCACCTATCTTCTCCAAAATCATAAGGTTAGTAAATCTTATTAATAAGAGCATAAAGACTTTCATTCTAGAAATTTTTAAAAAATCCAAAAAGCCTTTTCTATTTATCCATTTTATTTTAATTTCATCATTAAATAGAAACCCTTTTGGATTTTTTTCATTGTATTGAAAGAATTTTCAAAATGTAAAGGGGAAATTAATTAGAAAAAATTAGTTCTATAATTGCAAGTTAGAAAAAAGAAGTTCCAACTCTTTCAAGCAGTGTTTGTGTTTCTATTGGGCAAAGCAAGAGTTTATTGTAAAAAAAAAAAATGGAAACGATACTACCAAACGAAGTCTATTTTAATGAAAACTCTAATGTTCCTAAATTTTATGGACTTTCCCAATATCGACGATTCCCAAGATAATAGCTATTATTCTTTTAAGTTACCTATTATTTGAAGTTAGCCGCCATGGTGAAATTGGTAGACACGCTGCTCTTAGGAAGCAGTGCTCAAGCATCTCGGTTCGAATCCGAGTGGCGGCATTCTTGAAAAAGAATACAATAGATTAGAAATCAATTCGAAATTTACAATTTTGTAATGGGACCTTCCCCTTATGCTATTTGCAACTTTAGAACATATACTAACTCATATCTCTTTCTCAACGATTTCAATTGTGATTACGATTCATTTTATAACCTTATTAGTTCGTGAACTTGGAGGATTACGCGATTCGTCAGAAAAAGGAATGATAGTTACTTTTTTCTCTATAACAGGATTCTTAGTTTCTCGTTGGGCTTCCTCGGGACATTTTCCATTAAGTAATTTATATGAGTCATTGATCTTCCTTTCATGGGCCCTGTATATTCTTCATACCATTCCTAAAATACAGAACTCTAAAAATGATTTAAGCACAATAACTACGCCAAGTACTATTTTAACGCAAGGCTTTGCCACATCGGGTCTTTTAACTGAAATGCATCAATCCACGATACTAGTACCTGCTCTACAATCTCAGTGGTTAATGATGCATGTCAGTATGATGTTATTAAGCTATGCAACTCTTTTGTGCGGATCCTTATTATCTGCCGCTATTCTAATCATTAGATTTCGAAATAATTTCCATTTCTTTTCTAAAAAGAAAAAAAATGTTTTAAATAAAACATTTTTCTTTAGTGATATTAAATATTTTTATGCAAAAAGAAGTGCTTTAAAAAGAACCTCTGTCCCTTCATTTCCAAATTATTACAAATATCAATTAACGGAGCGTTTGGATTCTTGGAGTTATCGTGTCATTAGCCTAGGATTTACCCTTTTAACCGTAGGTATTCTTTGTGGAGCAGTATGGGCTAATGAGGCCTGGGGATCCTATTGGAATTGGGATCCTAAGGAAACTTGGGCATTTATTACTTGGACCATATTCGCAATTTATTTACATAGTAGAACAAATCCAAATTGGAAGGGTACGAATTCTGCACTTATAGCTTTGATAGGATTTCTTATAATTTGGATTTGTTATTTTGGTATAAATCTATTAGGAATAGGCTTACATAGTTATGGTTCGTTTACATTAACACCTAAATGATTACATAAAATAAAACCTTCATGAAATGAAGGTTTTTACTTTTATGTTTTATTTGAGAACCCCTTGAACGCCTTATCAAAGGGTTCTCAAAAATTCGAGATAGATCTAATTATACTTTTTTACTTATTTCTGCATTATATACTTTTTTACTTATTTCTGCATTAATAGAGCAGACGAGTAAAAAAAAGCAAACCTATTTAGGATAATAATTGGATAAGAGAGCCTCTACCCTGTCAACGGATAGGGAGAGAACAAAATCTGGATAAATACCAATTCCTATTACTGGTAAAAAGATACAGATTAAAATAAAGAGTTCTCGTGGTCCAGAATCCACAAAATTTGCGTTTGGAACATTAAATAGCTTGTATCCATAGAACATCTGGCGTAACATAGATAATAAATAAATAGGAGTTAATATCATTCCAATTGCCATTACAAAAGTAATTAGTGTTTTTGGCATTAACAGAAATTTTGGACTAGTAATTAGTCCAAAAAATACTACTAATTCTGCGACAAAACCACTCATTCCTGGTAAGGCAAGAGAAGCCATTGAAAAGCTACTAAACATGGTAAAAATTTTAGGCATTGGGATAGATATTCCCCCCAGTTCTTCGAGATAAACAAGACGCATTCTATCAGAAGCGGTTCCTGCCAAGAAAAAAAGTGTAGCACCAATAAATCCATGGGATAATATTTGTAAAATAGCTCCATTGAGTCCAATGTTGGTTATGGAACCAATTCCTATAATTATGAAACCCATGTGAGATACAGAGGAATAAGCTATTCTTTTTTTGAAATTTCGTTGACCAAGAGAAGTTGAAGCTGCATAGATTATTTGGATCGCTCCTATTATTACTAACCAGGGCGAAAATAGATAATGAGCATGAGGTAACAATTCCATGTTGATCCGAATCAATCCATATGCTCCCATCTTTAATAATATTCCCGCTAAAAGCATACATGTACTATAATGTGCTTCCCCATGGGTATCTGGTAACCACGTATGTAGGGGTATAATCGGCAATTTGACAGCATAAGCAATAAGGAAGCCAAAATATAAAAGTATTTCCAAGGTTGCAGGGTATGATTGATTAATTAATCTTTCCAAATCTAATCCTGGTTCGTTGGAACCATATAAGCCCATACCCAGAACTCCGATTAAGAAAAAAATGGAACCGCCTGCAGTATACAAAATAAACTTTGTAGCTGAATATAGACGCCTCTTCCCCCCCCACATGGATAAAAGTAAGTAAACAGGAATTAATTCTAACTCCCACATGATAAAAAAAAGTAAAAGGTCTCGCGAAGAAAATAATCCTATTTGACCACTATACATTGCGAGCATCAGGAAATAGAATAATCGCGAATTCCGTGTAATTGGCCAAGCTGCTAAAGTAGCTAAAGTAGTGATAAATCCTGTCAATAAAATAGATCCTAATGAAAGTCCATCGATTCCCAATCTCCAGTGGAAATCGAAGACATCTATCCATTTATAATCCTCCTTTAATTGGATTAAGGGATCCTCCAGTTGGAAATGATAACAGAACGCATAAGTCATTAGAAGGAATTCTAATAAACAAATAGATATAGTATACCACCTAACGACTTTGTTTCCCTTATGAGGTAAAAAGAAAATTAATGAACCTGCAAATATCGGCAAAACAACAAGTATTGTTAACCAAGGAAAATAACTCATGATAAAGTGATAAAGACAAGATACGTTTTGACCAGAAAAGCCCGTGCTCGATTATTTCGAGCACAGGCTTCTTCGGTAAAGAGGAATCAGACGATTCGAGTGAAGTTTTTTGTAACGTATCAATAAGATAGAGCCATGCTACGTGTTGTTTCAGGCCCTAAATAAACGCGGACACTTAAAAAATCTGTCGGGCAGGCAGATTCACATCTCTTACAACCCACACAATCTTCGGTTCTCGGCGCGGAAGCAATTTGCTTGGCTTTACATCCATCCCAGGGTATCATTTCTAATACATCTGTTGGACAAGCTCGTACACATTGAGTGCATCCTATACATGTATCGTAAATTTTTACGGAATGTGACATTGGATCTATAAATTTTTCTTTTCAACATAAAATTTTTCGATCTGGTAAAAATGAAATTAGTACTATAATGAGTCATATGTATTGTAGACACCAGACGAAGCAATGGTTTATCCAAACTTCAAAAAAAAAAATCTATTTTTTAATCTGTTTGTGAGAAAGCGTGAAGAGAGCCAAGAGACTTTAATTTTGGATTTCAACAATAAATAAGAAATAAGAAAGAATTTTACGAATTGTACAGACGAATTCGAATTAGCCAATAAATTGGCTATCGTCTTTTCAATATAAATTATTGCAATATTCAAATTGCAATATCAATGAATTACAAATACAAAAATTCATTTAAGTGAAAAAGAATACTATGCAATAATCTACTAAAAAAAATGGATATTCTCAAATAATACTAAGAAAATAGTATTGATTTCTATTTATTTTAATATGTGCGCCTTTGTTTAGAGGATTCTATGTCTAATTATTCAAAAGTCTAATTATTCAATAAATTAGATTGATTGATACGAGTGGATTTCCTATTACGATGGATGGAAGAAAGAATGGATAGTCCAATAGCGGCTTCAGCAGCTGCAAGGGCTATAACAAAAATTGCGAAAATATCTCCTTTTAATTGGCGACTATCAAATAGATCAGAAAATGTTACGAGATTTAGATTAATTGAATTCAGTATAAGTTCAAGACATATTAGAGCTCTAACCATGTTTCGGCTTGTGATCAATCCATAGATACCAATCGAAAATAAATAGACACTCAAAAAAAGTACATGCTCAAACATCATTAACTAACTCCTTATCAATCTCGATTCATTTCAATATGAGGGCAAGAATTGAACCGATTCAATTAATTACAATAGAACAATTACACAACAAAAGAAAAAAAAAAAAAAAAAAAAGGAGGTATTTGTTGGCAGTAGATGGATTTTACTAAATCAAAATTGTGATTCTTTAGTTATTTATTTTAGATTTGCAATTCTTATAATTTGTACTTTTTCTAAGTTTTCTTATTGCCGAGCCATAGTAATTGCACCTATTAAAGAAACTAGAAGAATTATGGAAATGAGTTCAAACGGAAGATAAAAATCGGTTGCTAAATGAATTCCAATTTGTTGAACATTATTTATGAGACCCTGTTCTACTATTTGGTTTGATCTTGTAGTCCAAAGAATTCCATACCACGACGTATCTGGGATAGTAGTCATTAGTGAAAAAACAATAGTTATACAAACGAGTGAAGTGAACCCATCTCCAATAGTCCAATAATTCTTATCTTTAGACCATTCTGAGCCATTTACGAACATTACAGCGAATATGATCAAGACATTTATGGCTCCCACATAATATAAGAAGTTGTGCGACAGCTACAAAGTAGGAATTTAATAAAAAATAGAATAAGGATATACAAACAAGAACTAATCCCAGCGAAAAGGCAGAATAAATGGGGTTGGTAAGTAATACTACTCCTAGACCCCCTAGTAGAAGAACAAATCCCCCAAATAGCATAAGAATCTCATGTATTGGTCCAGGTAAATCCATTATGGATAAAAAGAAATTAATAGTATAAAATTTTTCATGAACTGACTAAAACTAAAGGATTCAAGGAAGGAAAAAAGGATTAGGGTATTTTTTTGTGTATAAACTTATAGTTATAAATTATATTATATCACGAAAATCTAGTCTGATTTAAAATAAGAAATAATTTCCAATAAGCAGTAGTTTTTCGTTTTTCTTTATAGTTTAATTTTAAAGTTTAATAAAGAATTATTAGATTTTTATAACAGAAAGACAAAATCAAAGTTTAGTAATCAGTAATCGTTCTTGAATTCGAAGATTTTTCTTTGTTTATTTTACTTTCAGACGAATTCCTAATTGTTTGAATTGTGTAATCTCCCATTATGGAGATTGGTAACCGACTTAAAGCAATTTGATTGTAATTCAATTCATGACGATCATAGGTAGAAAGTTCATATTCTTCAGTCATTGATAAACAGCTTGTTGGACAGTACTCAACACAATTGCCACAAAATATACAAACTCCGAAATCAATACTATAATTAAGCAATTGTTTTCTTTTAATATCCTTTTCAAATCTCCAATCCACAACGGGTAAATCTATCGGACATACGCGAACACATACTTCACAAGCAATACATTTATCAAATTCAAAGTGGATTCGCCCTCGGAAACGCTCTGGTGTAATTGATTTTTCATAAGGGTAGTGAATCGTTATAGGTAAACGATTTGTGTGGGATAAGGTAGTTATGAAACTTTGACCTATGTACCTTGTAGCACGTATTGTTTGTTGACCATAACTCATGAACCCAGTTACCATAGGGAACATATTCATTCTAAATATCTATGAAAAAGATATGTTTCTTTCTCTTGTTTGAGAGAGCTTTTGTGTTGAAAATATTCTTACTATTATTGTATTATCTTATTTATAGTGAAACAAGTTGAGAAGAGGTTGTTAATAAGAGATTGCCCAGGGAAATAGGTAAAAGAAATTTCCATCCAAGATTTAATAACTGATCCATTCTCATCCTCGGTAAAGTCCATCTTATTGTGATAGAAATGAAGAGAAATAAATAAGCTTTAGTTAATGTAATAAATATACCCATTGTCATTTCCAAAATTCCAACTGCTTTATTCATTTGGAAAAAATCAAAAAAGGATATATAGGGAATAGATAAATTCCACCCGCCCAAGTAGAGAACTGTTACAAATAAAGAAGAAACTAATAAATTTAGGTAAGAAACAAGATAAAATAAACCATATTTGATACCGGAATATTCAGTTTGGTAACCTGCTACTAATTCTTCCTCCGCTTCTGGTAAATCAAAGGGTAATCTTTCACATTCTGCCAAAGAAGAAATTAAAAAAACCAGAAAACCTATAGGCTGACGCCAAATATTCCATCCAAAAAAACCGTATTTTGACTGTGCTTCAACTATATCAACTGTACTTGAACTGTTAGATAATCATAGTCGGTGATAACATCACAGTTCCCACCGCTATTTCAAAACCGTACATGAAACCTTAGCTTCATACGGCTTCTCTATGATCAGAAAAAGGAAAGGACTGTTTTGTTCCTAGCCCCGGGGGCGTAGATAGAATTAGATAAAATAAAATAGATTTGAAAGTCCTAAATTAGACCAAAGGAATTCCGTCTGCTAGAATAAGAAAAAGCGCTTCCGAATTGATCTCATCCTTTATAATATAATGAAAATTTTTCTTTGTTCAGTAATAACTTAATCTTGGAATAAAACACTTGTTACTTGTTATAGGAATTCAATTAATAAATGGAAAGAGTTGGGTATTAGTTCATGAGCAATTCTGCATGAATATGGATAGAGGAAGGAAATAATGAAAATTTTTTCTAGTGCACTCCATATCTTTTTTACTATTCTTCTTTCCCCAGGGAGGGGGTATTTAAAAAGAAAAAATGGATAAAGGGTTAATTCGTTCTTGATAGCCATTTCCTTAACAAGTGAATGGGAACATACTCTGGATCGGAATCCGAAGAAAGTACTACTTGATAATTTCTACAAATTGCAAGTCCTTATTATGATTCCTTTTATGGGCAAAAATCTCTAATGTTTTAGATTTTCCATTACTAATCCTTTATGTACTTTAGTGTTCCTAACCCTTCACTAACTTTTGGTGGATTCTTCTTATGGATTATTAAGTTATAGTAATAACTAGGAGTATTCTAGTAATGGAATTCCATATCGTGAATCCTTTATTCTTGGCCGCTTCAAGATATGATGACTAATTAAAAAATATCAACCTTGGGATAAAGAGTTTACACTGCTTATGTTTACTTCCACTTTTTTCTTGTACGTAGGAAATGAGATTTTTTCTTTTTACTACAAATTTATAAGCTGTTTTGTTTCACTCATATAGCTATCTAGTTTAACTTACCAACCCAAATACTAAATAAGAAAAGGAATATAAATAGTTAATGGATTTTATAGGAAAAAGATCTATTTTAACGAATCACACGTAGAGATATTGCTAGCACACAAAAAGTTAATGGTATTTCATAACTAATGGATTGAGCAGCAGCTCGTAGACCGCCTGAAAAAGAATATTTATTATTTGAGCTATATCCTGCCATAAGAAGACCAATAGGAGCTATACTTGAAATGGCAATCCATAAAAAAACACCAATACTAAGATCGGCTAAAACAAAATGATATCCCAAAGGGATAACTAAAAAACTTAATAAAACTGATATGACTGCTATAGAGGGTCCAATGCTAAATAAAGAAATATCTCCTCGGGATGGCAGAATATCTTCTTTAAAAAGTAGCTTAGTCCCATCTGCTATAGCTTGAAGCAGGCCCAGGGGGCCAGCATATTCAGGACCAATACGTTGTTGTATCGACGCAGATATTTCTCTTTCTAACCACACAATTACGAGTACCTCTATTGTTATTCCCAAAAGGAGGGTCAAAATGGGTAGAATCGATATCAGTCCATAGACTTCTTTTAATAATTCCAATTTCGAAAAAGAATTGATAGTTTCTACCTCTACCCTATCTATTATCATTTCAACGATCAACTTCCCCCATAATGATATCTATACTACCTAATATCGTCATGATATCAGCCAATTTCATTTTTTTAACTAGCTGAGGAAGAATTTGCAAATTAATAAACCCGGGTGGACGGATTTTCCATCTCCAGGGGAAAAGGCTATCATCTCCTACTAGATAAATCCCTAATTCACCTTTTGGGGCTTCTACTCTTACATAAAGCTCTTGTCTTGACAATTCAAAATTGGGCGAAGGTTTTTTACCAAGAAATTTATACTCAAAATCATTCCATTCAGAATTATTTTCTTTCTTAAAGCGTCGGACTTCTAAATTTTCATAAGGTCCTCCAGGAATTTTTTCTACAGCTTGTTGAATTATTTTGATGGATTCCCTCATTTCACCAATTCGTACTAAATAGCGAGCTAACGAATCCCCTTCTTTTTGCCATTGGACTTTCCAATCAAATTGGTTGTAAGACTCATAAGGATCTACTTTACGAAGATCCCATTGTATTCCAGAAGCTCGTAACATCGGTCCCGATAAGCCCCAATTTACTGCTTCTTCTCCGCTAATAAAACCTACTCCTTCAACTCGCTCTAAAAAAATTGGATTCTGTGTAATAAGTTGTTGATATTCAACAACTCCGCGTAAAAAATAATCACAGAAATCTAAACATTTATCGATCCATCCATAAGGTAGATCGGCGGCTACTCCTCCGATGCGAAAGTAATTGTGCATCATTCGCATACCTGTAGCAGCTTCAAATAGATCATATATTAATTCTCTCTCTCTAAAAATATAGAAAAAAGGAGTCTGTGCGCCGAGATCCGCCATAAAAGGTCCAAGCCATAGCAAGTGAGAAGCTATCCGGCTTAATTCTAACATAATTACCCTAATATAGCTGGCTCTTTGTGGTATTTGAATATTCTCCAAGAATTCTGGTGCATTTACTGTTATTGCTTCTGTAAACATAGTAGCTAAATAATCCCACCTTGTTACATAAGGTAAGTATTGTATAATAGTTCGGTTTTCCGCGATTTTTTCCATTCCTCTGTGTAAATACCCTAATATGGGTTCACAATCAATAACATCCTCACCATCGAGAGTAACGATCAGTCGAAGAACACCATGCATTGATGGGTGTTGAGGGCCCATATTGACTATCATGAGATCTTTTCTTGTAAGCGGTAGACTCATATCCTTTCTTCCTTAATTCATTATTCCATGAAAATGGATTATTCCATGAATTCCTCAAAGCGAGGCTCATCAAAATGAAAAATCTAAGACTACTATAAGACTACTAAAAAAATAATAAAACAAGAAAAAAATTTGAACGATTAAATTACTGCTCCCGAATATTCAACTGACCGATTAATTTCTTATAACGTACTCTATTTTTCTTTGCCAAATAAGCCAGCAAACGTCGACGTTTTCCCAAAAGTCTTCGTAGACCTCTTTCCGATGAAAAATCTTTTTTGTGTAATTCCAAATGTGAAGCAAGTCTCCGTATCTTATTGGTGAAACTGAATACTTGAAATTCAACAGAACCCCTGTTTTCTTCTTTTTCTTCTTTAACCATAAATCCAAAAATTTTTCTACCTCCTTTCTTTTTCATGTATTTTTCTGATCAGGAAAAATACAAAATTATGTCAGTTATTTTGAAGTTATTCTAATCTCGTACACACACAAATTTGCAATTATTCATCTACTACTGGAATTTGGATTTATTTTATCGATGCAAATTGGATTTGGATAGAAGGGTACATTCTTTCTAATATTTTAGATAGAAGAAATGTTTCTTCTATCTAAAATATTAGAAAGAATTTTGCTGATTTATTTATTGCTATATGCAATTTATGGAATTGATACACCATTTAATTGATATCATTTAGCAAAATGAAACACAGCATATGCATCCATCTTTTGGCTCGAGAATTTCACGGGATAGAGATATGGTATAAGAAATAGACTATTAAGTAACTCTAAATGAATTGTGGATACATCTGTATCCTTAACATACTGAAACGATTGTCATTATTCGTATCAAACCAATAGCGATTCATACAAGCTAAATCTTCCTTAACATACTGAAACGATTGTCATTATTCGTATCAAACCAATAGCGATTCATACAAGCTAAATCTTCTAATCAATGGTGGGCCAATAATGAATTTTTTTGCATATGTATTAAGACGCTTGGCCTGATTTCGAAATTGTCCAGAGTTTTATATGTTGTTTTCATTGCAAAATGATGGGTCTCCTTCCATAACTTTCCAATTACGAGTACGAGAATTGAAAGACATGAAAATTCTCAATTCTCTACGGCGTCTAGTAGATAGAAACAAGAAAATCAGAAGAATCTTTCTCTCTATTCACTATCATTCCGCGTCTTCGACTTCTATTAGTTTCTTTTCTTCTTTAATGCAATAGCTATAGTTTGATATAAGAATCCATTTCTCAAAGTAATGGAAACCATTCTCTTATAGGAAATGGTTCGAAAATCGCTATTCCACCTTTTAGGTATCGTGAAAAGTGATACCTGTGAAGATCGTGCATTTCAGTCAAATTCAGATCCGTTTTTCGAGTCCATGATATAATATAACCAAATTGGATAGATCTTCCACCTGTTTAGCTAAGAAAGAATAGATACAGAGGTGGATAATAGATCGATATGAAGATCATGAGCTGCCCCATAATGAAATCGCCAGTAGTCGCGAATATCTCCTTCTTCCCTAATCCAAGATTGGAGAAAGAAGATCTAAGAGGGACCTATGGAGAATGTAGTCAGAAATCCATAATAGAGTCCGACCACAACGACCGAATTAATTATCCTCATCGAGAAACTTAGACTACTAAATAGAAAAGATTTGAAAATCATGGCATGGGTCTCCTTTTTTTCTTTCTTTAGAG
>NW_028260368.1:8136806-8154306 GCF_056163025.1 Triticum urartu | reverse complement strand
ACGAATTCCCCTTTTTGTTTGCGAATCCCTGTTTGTATCCTTTGAGCGCACGCCCATTAAGTAGCGATCAAATCAAGGAAATCGATCAAACGATCCCCGTGCCAGCCCAAATCATGATCTTCACCAACTTGGATTTGGTTCTCTCGCGAAAATCGCGAGTTGCAGAGATGAGAACCATGAAAAGCAAGATCCCGAATAAGAAAACAGAAACCGAGGAAGAGGAAACCACAAGAGTGAAGACTAGTAGAGTCTCGTCTTTTGTCATTCTTTGCTCCTTTTTCACTCAATGATTCCTTCGAATTTGCCGACCAAAAATTCTATATGTCTATTCTATCTATGATATTTCTATATATATAGAATATGATATCTAATATGACATCCGATTTGTCAAAGGGATTGGATTGGTGACTTACCCATTCAGTGACTTTGGCACTGGACGTTCCAAAAACGGGTACTATCGGATCGGGTGAATTAGAGAATAGACAGAGGTCCGTTGGCATTTCAGCCTTTCTTCTCCTTTCAGGGCCTATCCGAAAGAGAATCCAGTACCTCTTGGTCCTGAATATCAGAATAGGACGAACGAACCGGCCTCCGCGGATATCTTTGCTTCGGAACAAAACCCTGCAATCAAATAGATTGTCCCAAGGGCGCCATATTCTAGGAGCCCAAGTTATGCTATTGAAAATTCGTTCCTCTAGCAGTTCCGGTTTGAGCATTCCGTTCCCTTTTTCAAACTCCACTTCTTTTCATATAGCAATCCCTGATCAAAGAGAGAACAATATCCATTTCAAAACATTTCTAACAGATTCCTTAGTTCGGACCGACGAAGTAATGTCACTCGACTATTATCAACCTGACTGCAATCTTTTTCTGTCGGTAAGGATTGCACCAGAGCACCTTCTACTTCTAATAGGCCATGAACTATAGATAGAGAAGAATCATTCTGAGCGAGTACATAAGAAGCGATCCACTTTTTTTCATCGGTTCCAGGGGAAGACCAAAGATCTTGCGCGGCAGGTCCGCCAGAAAAACTCAAAAGAGAAAGAAGTCTCGTTAATCTCTTCATGCTCGTTCCAAGTTCGAAGTACCTTTTGGCCAAAGAAAAACCCGCTTCCTGACACGATTGCCTCTTTATCTTTATATAGATAGATTCTATGGGGTTATTACTTAGTAAGTCTATTTTGTACAAGAGCCCCTCCTATCTGATAGAAAAGGGTCCCATGATCCCGAGCCGATCTTACCTTGGCTCGCAAACCCCAAGTTTGTCTATGAAGAGCTAATCTAATTGTATTTTTTTCTAGAATGGATTTCTTATGTGGAATACTAATGGATAGGGCTTCGTTGCTAAGTGCTACAAGATCTAGTGCACTGGAACTCGTGGTTATGGACCCGAATCCTTTAGTATGGAACATTGTCTTTTCCAAGTAAAAACCCCTAGTATATGAAAGAATGAAAAGGTGCTTTCGTTCTTGTGGAATAAGAAGCCCTCGTACCTTAATGAAAGGAAAATCGTAATTTTTCGTTAGGTATTTGACCAAATAGGATCGTCCAGTTCCTACAGAACCTATCACTAAAATACCCGATAGGGCTAAGCGGAACGAAAAGGGTTTTCCATGAGATGGTAAATGAAAACGATTAGTCCCACACGAGGTTTGGGAATAAGTGATTGTCTGATAATGAGCAAGGAATATACGTCTTTCTGCTAAAGAGGATCTATTAAACTCATAATTCATTAGATCCTTGTTATCAATGCCAACTAGGTATCATAAGTAAATGGATCCCGGTTGTTCAATCCTTTGATAACCAAGGTCATTCTTTGCTAAAGAGAAATGATCACTATGAGTCAGACTCAATAGAATTGGATCCATTCCAAATAGCGAGAATTAGGATTCTTGATCCCTCTCAATCTCTCTTTCAATTCGAGGATCCAGAGAGGTGTTTTCATAGTCATCTCCGAATATTTGCCATCTCGGAATATTTTCGATTTCATTTTTCTATGATATGTCTTTCTATATGAAAATTGGTTATTTACGATGTACGATGATCCCTGTTAAGCATCCATGGCTGAATGGTTAAAGCGCCCAACTCATAATTGGTAAATTTGCGGGTTCAATTCCTGCTGGATGCACACGAACGGGAACATTCCATAAGTCTATTGGAACTGGCTCTCTATCCATGGAATCTCATCCATCATCCATACATAACGAATTGGTATGGTATATTCATACCATAACATAAGAACAATAAGAACTCGAATTCTTATCGATACTGGAACTCAGAGCATAGGAGGGAAAGTCGATTTATGGATGGAATCAAATACGCAGTATTTACAGAAAAAAGTCTTCGTTTATTGGGAAAGAATCAATATACTTTTAATGTCGAATCGGGATTCACTAAGACAGAAATAAAGCATTGGGTCGAACTCTTCTTTGGTGTTAAGGTGGTAGCTGTGAATAGCCATCGACTACCTGGAAAAGGTAGAAGAATAGGACCTATTCTGGGCCATACAATGCATTACAGACGTATGATCATTACCCTTCAACCGGGTTATTCTATTCCACTTCTAGATAGAGAAAAAAACTAAAGGAGAATACTTAATAATACGGCGAAACATTTATACAAAACACCTATCCCGAGCACACGCAAGGGAACCGTAGACAGGCAAGTGAAATCCAATCCACGAAATAATTTGATCCATGGACGGCACCGTTGTGGTAAAGGTCGTAATTCCAGAGGAATCATTACCGCAAGGCATAGAGGGGGAGGTCATAAGCGCCTATACCGTAAAATAGATTTTCGACGGAATCAAAAAGACATATCTGGTAGAATCGTAACCATAGAATACGACCCTAATCGAAATGCATACATTTGTCTCATACACTATGGGGATGGTGAGAAGAGATATATTTTACATCCCAGAGGGGCTATAATTGGAGATACTATTGTTTCTGGTACAAAAGTTCCTATATCAATGGGAAATGCCCTACCTTTGAGTGCGGTTTGAACTATTGATTTACGTAATTGGAAGTAACCAATTAGGTTTACGACGAAACCTAGAAATCGATCACTGATCCAATTTGACTACCTCTACGGGATAGACCTCAACAGAAAACTGTTGAGTAACGGCAGCAAGTGATTGAGTTCAGTAGTTCCTCATAGAAAATTATTGGCTCTAGAGATATGGTAATATGGAGAAGACAAAATTGTTTGAAGCACGCACAGAACCGGAAGCGCCCCTTGTTTCAAAGAGAGGAGGACGGGTTATTCACATTTAATTTGATGGTCAGAGGCAAATTGAAAGCTAAGCAGTGGTAATTAAGACCCCCGGGGGAAAATAGGGATGTCTCCTACGTTACCCATAATATGTGGAAGTATCGACGTAATTTCATAGAGTCATTCGATCTGAATGCTACATGAAGAACATAAGCCAGATGACGGAACGCAGAGACCTAGGATGTAGAAGATCATAACATGAGCGATTCGGCAGATTTGGATTCCTTTCCTATATATCCACTCATGTGGTACTTCATCATATGATTCATATAAGATCCATCTGTCTAGAGATCGTCATATACATCTAGAAAGCCGTATGCTTTGGAAGAAGCTTGTACAGTTTGGGAAGGGGTTTTTTGAGAGAAAAGAAGAATCTACTTCAACCGATATGCCCTTAGGCACGGCCATGCATAACATAGAAATCACACGTGGAAGGGGTGGGCAATTAGCTAGAGCAGCAGGTGCTGTAGCGAAACTCATTGCAAAAGAGGGTAAATCGGCCACTTTAAGATTACCATCTGGGGAGGTCCGTTTAGTATCCCAAAACTGCTTAGCAACAGTCGGACAAGTGGGTAATGTTGGGGTGAACCAAAAAAGTTTGGGTAGAGCCGGATCTAAGTGTTGGCTAGGTAAACGCCCCGTAGTAAGAGGGGTAGTTATGAACCCTGTGGACCACCCCCATGGGGGCGGTGAAGGGAAAGCTCCCATTGGTAGAAAAAAACCCACAACCCCTTGGGGTTATCCTGCGCTTGGAAGAAGAACTAGGAAAAGGAAAAAATATAGCGATAGTTTTATTCTTCGTCGCCGTAAGTAAATACGTAACTAGGAATATGGAAAATTGCATTTTTGGAATTTGCAATAATGCGATGGGCGAACGACGGGAATTGAACCCGCGCATGGTGGATTCACAATCCACTGCCTTGATCCACTTGGCTACATCCGCCCCTTATCCAGCTAAAGGATTTTTTTCTTTTTTCCATTGATCATTATTCTATTTATTCTGACCTCCGTACTTCGATCGAGATATTGGACATAGAATGCCACTCTTTAAAAAGGAAAAAAGGAGTAATCAGCTGTGACACGAAAAAAAACGAATCCTTTTGTAGCTCATCATTTATTGGCAAAGATAGAAAAGGTCAATATGAAGGAGGAGAAAGAAACAATAGTAACGTGGTCCCGGGCATCTAGCATTCTACCCACAATGGTTGGCCATACAATCGCGATTCATAATGGAAAGGAACATATACCTATTTACATAACAAATCCTATGGTAGGTCGCAAATTGGGGGAATTCGTGCCTACTCGGCATTTCACGAGTTATGAAAATGCAAGAAAGGATACTAAATCTCGTCGTTAACTGAATTCTGAATAGAAAGATTAAGAAGAAAAAAAGATTCAAAATAAAGACAGAAATACCCAATATCTTGCTAGAACAAGATATTGGGTATTTCTGTCTTCAAAAATTCTTATATGTTAGCAGAAAAACCTTATCCATTAATAGATGGAACTTCAACAGCAGCTAAGTCTAGAGGGAAGTTGTGAGCATTACGTTCGTAGCATTACTTCCATACCAAGGTTAGCACGGTTGATGATATCAGCCCAAGTATTAATAACGCGACCTTGACTATCAACTACAGATTGGTTGAAATTGAAACCATTTAGGTTGAAAGCCATAGTACTAATACCTAAAGCAGTGAACCAGATTCCTACTACAGGCCAAGCAGCCAAGAAGAAGTGTAAAGAACGAGAGTTGTTGAAACTAGCATATTGGAAGATTAATCGGCCAAAATAACCATGAGCAGCCACAATATTATAAGTTTCTTCCTCTTGACCAAATTTGTAACCCTCATTAGCGGATTCATTTTCAGTAGTTTCCCTGATCAAACTAGAGGTTACCAAGGAACCATGCATAGCACTGAATAGGGAACCGCCGAATACACCAGCTACACCTAACATGTGGAATGGATGCATAAGGATGTTGTGCTCTGCCTGGAATACAATCATAAAGTTGAAAGTACCAGAGATTCCTAAAGGCATACCATCAGAAAAGCTTCCTTGACCAATAGGGTAAATCAAGAAAACAGCAGTAGCAGCTGCAACAGGAGCTGAATATGCAACAGCAATCCAAGGACGCATACCCAGACGGAAACTAAGTTCCCACTCACGACCCATATAACAAGCTACACCAAGTAAGAAGTGTAGAACAATTAGCTCATAAGGACCACCATTGTATAACCACTCATCAACAGATGCAGCTTCCCAAATTGGGTAAAAGTGCAATCCGATCGCCGCAGAAGTAGGGATAATAGCACCAGAGATAATATTGTTTCCATAAAGTAAAGAACCAGAAACAGGCTCACGAATACCATCAATATCTACTGGAGGGGCAGCGATGAAGGCGATAATAAATACAGAAGTTGCGGTCAATAAGGTAGGGATCATCAAAACACCGAACCATCCGATGTAAAGACGATTTTCAGTGCTAGTTATCCAGTTGCAGAAGCGACCCCACAGGCTTGTACTTTCGCGTCTCTCTAAAATTGCAGTCATGGTAAGATCTTGGTTTATTCAAATTGCAAGGACTCCCAAGCACACGTATTAACTAGAATATAGATAATAGAAGGCTTGTTATTTAACAGTATAACATAGACTATATACCAATGTCAACCAAGTCAGCCCAAAGATTAGCTATCCATATAACTAAATTAACCAAACCAATAATTTTGTATTTGTAAATGAAGTGAGTCAAAGTGAAAAACTTTGATGGGTCTTTTCTATATGGGTTGCCCGGGACTCGAACCCGGAACTAGTCGGATGGAGTAGATAATTCTTCCTTGTTACAATAGAGAAAAATCCCTCCCCAAATCGTGCTTGCATTTTTCATTGCACACGACTTTCCCTATGTAGAAATAGCCAATTTCTATTCCAAAGAGGAAGTTCTACTAATTTTTTTAATTAGTAAGTTGATTCACCTACTCTTTATTATAATAAAAAGAACATTTCAGAATGAAAAATAGAAAAGTTTTTTCTTGATCATTTATCAACCCTTTCCTGTTTCTTAATTTCGTCTAATGATTAATTAAGAGGGTTGACCAGGTCATTGATACGTATAATATCCAAATACCAAATACGCTCAGTGTGTGATCCACAGAAAGAAAAAAGAGTTGTTTTGGTGAACATCAAAGAAAAAACTTGCTCTTCTTCCATAAAAAATTCTTCTAAAAATGCCGAACCCAATCGTTGCATAAAAGTTCGTACCGTGCTTTTATGTTTACGAGCTAAAGTTCTAGCACATGAAAGTCGAAGTATATACTTTAGTCGATACAAAGTCCGTTTTTTCGAAGATCCACTATGATAATGAAAAAGATTTCTACATATCCGACCAAATCGATCAAGAATATCCCAATCTGATAAATCTGTCCAAATGGGTTTACTAATAGGATGCCCCGATCCAGTACAAAATTGAGCTTTTGATAAGTATCCTATGAGGAGAGTAGCGGGGACTATGGTATCGAATTTTTTCATTCGAGTATCTATTAGAAATGAATTCTCCAGCATTTGATTCCTTACTAACAAAGAACTTTTTTGTACACTTGAAAGGTACCCCATAAAATCGAAGCAAGAGTTTGCTAATTGGTTTATATGGATTCTTCGCGGCTGAGTCCAAAAACAGAAATAATATTGCCAGAAATTGATAAGGTAGCATTTCCATTTCTTCTTCAAAAAAAAAGTGCCTTTTGATGCAAGAATTGCCTTTCCTTGATATCGAACATAATGCATAAGAGGATCCATAAAGAACCATAGGGTTTTCCGAGAAAAACCAGGGTACATTATCCCAAAATGTTCCATCTTCCTAGAAAAGTGGATTCGTTCCAGAAAAGTTCCAGAAGATGCTAATGGTAAGCAAGAAGATTGTTTACGAAGAAACAACAAAAAAAATTCATATTCTGATACATAAGAGTTATATAGGAATTGAAATAGTCTTTTATTTTCTTTTTGAAAAAAAAAAATGGATTTCATTGAAGTAATAAAACTATTCCAATTCGAATAATAGTTGAGAAAGAATCGCAATAAATGCAAAGATGGAACATCTTGGATACGGTATTGAAGGAGTTGAACCAGGATTTCCAAATGGATAGGATAGGGTATTTCTATATGTGATAGATAATCCAAATGCAAAAATTTGTCTTCTAAAAAGGGAAATATTGAATGAATAGAGCGTAAATTCTGAAACTTTGGTATTTCTTTTTCTTTCAGACAAAAAAATTCCCGTAGCGAGAATGGGATTTCCACAACGATCGCAAACCCTTCAGATAGAATCTGAGAATAAAACTCAGAATAAAAATAATTTTTGTAATCCAATAATCGATCTTGGTTAGGATGATTAACCGAGTTATCCAAAAAATTCTGCTGATACATTCGAATAATTAAACGTTTCACAAGTAGTGAACTAAATTTCTTGTTATTACAACTAACAACTATTTCCACAGGTTCAGAACCATTTAATCCATAATGGTGGGCAAATGCATAAATATATTCCTGAAAGAGAAGTGGGTAGACAAAGTATTGTTGACGAGATTTATGTTTTTCTGAATACCCTTCGAATTTTTCCATTTGTATTTCTACTTGAATCAGAGAGAAGAAGCATTTCTCGGTTTATCGAATGATGATACATAGTGCAATATGGTCAGAACAGGGTGTTGCATTTTTAATACAAACCCTGGAAAGAAAGGGAGTCTAATCCACAGATCTTTTTCTGCTCCTTTTCTACCCAATTAGTTTATGTTTGTTCTAATTAAAAAAAAAGAACAGAACAAGTTTTTTATTTTTGCAGGCCAATCGCTCTTTTGACTTTGGAATACAGCCTCTTTATCAATATACTGCTTCTTTTACACATTCAATCCATAACATCCCTTATTCAATCCATAATCAAGAATAATTAGGATTTCTAAAAAAAAAAAGAAAAAATAAAGGGTCCACTCATAGGAAAACCCAACCTTTCCCCGCATCCGGCACTAATCTATTTTTAACGTCTAATTAGAGCGGGGAATCATTCCAATTAGGAAGTTCAGCTCGTTGCTTTTTATTTTACCAGAATTGGAGCCAGGCTCTATCCATTTATTCATTAGACCCAGAAAATCGTAATTTTGGATTCCATTCAAAAAAGATTGATTTTATTACGACATGCTATTTTTTCCATTCATTACCTTTGAGGATCAGTCGTGGTCTTCTAGACTCTACCAAGAGTCTGGACGAATTTGTTGTTTCATCCAAATGTGTAAAAGATCATAGTCGCACTTAAAAGCCGAGTACTCTACCATTGAGTTAGCAACCCAGATAAAAAAAGGATCTTAGATACGATCGAAATCCAAAAATCAATGGAATTACACCGCGCGCTTCTGTCAAAACATTGAACTAGCAAGACATCAAAAGATTTTTTTTATCGACCATGAAAAACACTCAAATGCCAAAACGAACAGGTCCGGTGAAATTCCACTAAAGTAAAGTTAAAAAAAGAGCGACCCTAATCACGATGGCCAAATTCTCCTTATTTTTAGCGATTTTTATTAACAAAAAATATATATTATAAAAAATATATATTATATTGTATGAGAATACATGCAAGAGGAACACCCTTATCATTTGAGCGAAGTGTAGGCGGAAAAATTGAATATGGAGTGAGGATAAAGAGACCCATCTATCTACAAATTCTATTTGTTCAATAGACCTTTGTCAATGGAAATACAATGGTAAGAAAACAAATTAGATAGAAAAAGTAAATAAAATAGGGGCTTATGTTGGATTGGCACGATATAATATAAATCCAAATAGGATTAAAAAAGAGGTAAATTGTGTCTAAATAATTAGACAACTAGGAATACTAATAATCTTCTCCTATCCTATTTTTTGATTCATTTAGTTCTTCAATTAACTCAAAGTTCTTTCTTTTTCTTTAAAGAATTCTGCCTTCCTTAAAATATCATAAACAGTTCTTGTTGGTTGAGCACCCTTTTCAAGGAAATAGAGAATAGCTGGAACATTTAAACAAGTTTGATTCTTTATCGGATCATAAAAACCTACTTTTTGAAGATCTCTTCCTTCTCTTCGAGATCGAACATCAATTGCAACGATTCGATAGACAGCTTATTGGGATAGATGTAGATAAACAACGCCCCCCCCTAGAAACGTATATGAGGTTTTCTCCTCATACGGCTCGAGAAAATGATTCGAATTTCTGTCGATAATAATAGAAATTAGACTATGACGTGCATTAATTTCCTTACAGAAAAAACAAATTTCATTTATACTCATGACTCAAGTGGGCTAATTTTGCCTGACAAACTTCGAAGGCAAAATCCTTCCAAAATTTTTGAGTCGTCTTTAAACTCTTTTCTTTGTCTCATTTCGAACGAATTGACTTTTATTCCTTATTCTAATCCAACTCTGTTGTTGAGACAATTGAAAATTGTGTTTACTTGTTCTGGAATCCTTTATCTTTGATTTGTGAAATCCTTGGGTTTAGACATTACTTCGGGAATTCCTATTTTTTTCTTTCAAAAGAGTAGCAACATACCCTTTTTTCTTATTTCCTTCGATAAAGCATTTATCTCTTCTATAGAAATCTAATAAGAGGGATTGATTCTGATATACTTTTATTGGACTTTCTTCTTATTTTAACCTTTCGATTTATTTCTATATTAAGGATAGACTGACAAAGTTGGCCTAATTTATTAGTTTTCACTAACCCTAGATTCTTTCCCTTGATAAAAAAAATTCTGTCCTCTCGAGCTCCATCGTGTACTATGTTACTTAAACCCAGCGCAAATTTGGTTCGGAACGAATAGAACAGGCTATGTCGAGCCAAGAGCATTTTCATTACTATGGAAAATGATGGATAGCAAAATCCACAATCGATCATGTCCTTCAAGTCGCACGTTGCTTTCTACCACATCGTTTTAAACGAAGTTTTACCATAACAAACATTCCTCTTTTCATTGCAAAGTGGTATAGAGAATTGATCCAATATGGATGGAATCATGAATAGTCATTGGTTTAGTTTTTTTATACTAATTAAAACTTGCTATCTATGGAGCAATATGGATAAAAGAAAGTAAGTATTTATCCGGGAAGCCTCCGCCAAGATCCAATTTATTTAAACCCATATTAAAATTCTATCATATGAATGAAACATAGTTTGAAAAAGACGACTAAACAAGTTTGCTTAAAACTTATTTATTCTTAAATTTCCACCCTCAACGGATGGCTCGAGATGATCAATCTTGAAGTGAGAAAAGAAGGATTGACTCTTCCTCAATAAATAAACTATCAACCTCCAAAAAAGTTTAATTAATTTAATTACTAGAATTAGAATTCTAGTAGTAATATATTTTTTCAGTACCAAAAACAATTAACTATAATAACTAAATAAACTATTCCAATGAAAAGATTGAAAGTTTTTGGTAGTTATAGAATTCTCGTACTTCTTCAACTCGAATACCAAAAGGAAGAAAAAAATATGACTAAGTGATTTTATAGTAGAGGCATATCCTGAATGTGCTTGATAGATCCCATTTTTTCATGAAAATAAAGATAGTCAATTTGACTGGACTTAAGACTTTATTATGTTTTCTGAGAAAGAATAAGATATCATTATTCTCTTTAATAAACTTTTGTCTCGTACGGAATACTATATGATTTCACCGTTTGTTTCATCAGAAACAATCTGGGACGGAAGGATTCGAACCTCCGAGTAACGGGACCAAAACCCGCTGCCTTACCACTTGGCCACGCCCCATTTCGGGTTTTATGCGACACTAATAAACACTAGTATGTTTATTTGTTATTCGTCAATACCATTTCAATTACATAAAAAAGGAGGGATATTCTCTTGCTAGTATTCTACACATGCGGATAATATAGAATCAAAAAAATGCATTGATCATTACATGGAATTCTATTAAGATATTATATGAAAGTCGAATTTATTCCACTCTCATTTGAGAGTGCGAATACAAGGAGGTATTTTGTGTTTGGGAAAGTCCGAAGAAAAAAGATTTTGAATCTGCCTTTTCCTTCTTTCCCTTAAAAAAATAACTCAAGAAAAATCCAATTATTTACTCTACAAGAATGAAATGCTTGTTATGCCTAATATACTTAGTTTAACCTGTATCTGTTTTAATTCTGTTCTTTATCCTACTAGTTTTTTCTTTGCCAAATTACCCGAAGCTTATGCTATTTTCAATCCAATCGTGGATATTATGCCTGTTATACCTCTATTCTTTTTTCTATTAGCCTTTGTTTGGCAAGCTGCTGTAAGTTTTCGATGAAATCTTTAGTACTCTGTATGCCAAATTGAATGATGTGTTCATTCCAAAAAAATTTTAAAATGGGTAAAAGCCGAGAAGTTTTATATTTTTATATTATGAACCTTCGATTCTAAAATTTAAATTCTTCTACATTGAATGGGTAGCTACAGCAATAAATTTGGATCAGCCTTTCTACTCCCCTGCACCTAGGTTGAGCAGGTACCTAAAGGTACCTACACAATACCTAACCACCTAACCCTATTTTTGCTATTGATAAGAGTGCTTATTATAAAAGAATTCTTGCAATTTTTTTCAAGAATTCTTTTTTGCATTTTTAGGTATAAAAAAAAACCATCCTAGTGGATCCGTGTGGTAAGGAAAAACTGGTAATCTATTCCTTAAAAAAAAATCTTGGAGATTATGTAATGCTTACTCTCAAACTTTTTGTTTATACAGTAGTGATATTCTTTGTTTCACTCTTTATCTTTGGATTCTTATCTAATGACCCAGGACGGAATCCTGGACGCGAGGAGTAAAAATTCAGTTTTTTTTTTTCTTATTGGATTTGTTTCGTACATTTATCTATGAGAAAATCCGGGGGTCAGAATTCTTTCCAATTCGAAAGTCCCAAATGATCCAAGGGAGCGGAAAGAGAGGGATTCGAACCCTCGGTACAAAAAAATTGTACAACGGATTAGCAATCCGCCGCTTTAGTCCACTCAGCCATCTCTCCACGTTCCAAAGCGAAAGGTTTCCGTGATATGATATAGGCAAGAAATAAGAAATAACGGTTGCAAAAAACCCCTTTTTTTTCTTTCAAAAGTCTATAAAAATTATATTGCCAATTCCATTTTAATTATATTCTTTTTTCTTAATGTTAATAAAAAAAGAAGAAAATTCTTGTTTTTTCTTTCTAAAAATCGATATTGGCCGAGAGACAATCAAATAGATTTTCTCTTTAGCGGGCATTTCCATATAGGACTTGTTATAATTATAATAAAACAAGCAGGTTATATAAAAAAAACGCTTTTTTTGTCGATTATTTATCAAGAAAGCAAAAAGGGTTCTTATCAAATCCACCATAAAATTGGAAAGAAGCATAAAGTAAGTAGACCTGACTCCTTTAATGATGCCTCTATCCGCTATTCTGATATATAAATTCGATGTAGATGAAATTGTATAAGCGAATTTTTTTTATTTCCTTAGACTTAGACCGCGCAAGACAAGAATTTTTCGCTATTTACGATTTCATATTCTTGTTACTAGATGTTCTATAGGAATAAGAAGAAATCGCAACTCCTTTGCGCTACACATAAAATTGGATTTCGAAGGTCCATTTTTTTTTTTCAGAATCCTCTATTATTTTAGTTCTTCCACCCATGCAATAGAGAGGGAATGGGAAAAGAAGGGTTACTTTTATTTGCATTTTTCCCTTAAAAGATAGACTTTGAAATAGGAGTCTTGGAATAATGCTGAATTCAAAGGTTTATTTCTTTCTATAGTATAAGAAAAACAATTTATTTCTATTTCTATAGTATAAGAAAAACAAATAAATAGTATAAGAAAAACAAATCGAATCAAATTCATGGATTTACCACGACCTCGGTTGTGACTGTGACTCCATAGATAAAAATGGGAAATTTCTCTCTTCGAGACCATTGAAAAAGGGCATTGAACGAGAAAGAAATCGTCCACAGATAATAAAACTATCATATGCCTTGGAAAGTGATATGAGGTGCTCGGAAATGGTTGAAGTAATTGAATAGGAGGATCACTATGACTATAGCCCTTGGTAGAATTCCTAAAGAAGAAAATGATCTATTTGATACTATGGATGACTGGTTACGAAGGGACCGTTTCGTTTTTGTAGGATGGTCTGGCCTATTGCTCTTTCCTTGTGCTTATTTCGCTTTAGGGGGTTGGTTTACAGGGACAACTTTTGTAACTTCTTGGTATACCCATGGATTGGCTAGTTCCTATTTGGAAGGTTGTAATTTCTTAACCGCAGCAGTTTCTACCCCTGCCAATAGTTTAGCACACTCTTTGTTGCTACTATGGGGGCCCGAAGCACAAGGAGATTTTACTCGTTGGTGTCAATTAGGCGGTCTATGGACTTTTGTAGCTCTCCACGGGGCTTTTGCACTAATAGGTTTCATGTTACGCCAATTTGAACTTGCTCGGTCTGTTCAATTGCGGCCTTATAATGCAATCTCATTCTCTGGTCCAATTGCTGTTTTTGTTTCTGTATTCCTTATTTATCCACTGGGGCAATCTGGTTGGTTCTTTGCGCCGAGTTTTGGCGTAGCAGCGATATTTCGATTCATCCTTTTCTTCCAAGGATTTCATAATTGGACGTTGAACCCATTTCATATGATGGGAGTTGCCGGAGTATTAGGTGCGGCTCTGCTATGCGCTATTCATGGAGCGACCGTAGAAAACACTCTATTTGAGGACGGTGATGGTGCAAATACCTTCCGTGCTTTTAACCCAACTCAAGCTGAAGAAACTTATTCAATGGTCACTGCTAACCGCTTTTGGTCCCAAATCTTTGGTGTTGCTTTTTCCAATAAACGTTGGTTACATTTCTTTATGCTATTTGTACCCGTCACCGGTTTATGGATGAGTGCTATTGGCGTAGTTGGCTTGGCTCTGAACTTACGTGCCTATGACTTTGTTTCCCAGGAAATCCGTGCAGCGGAAGATCCTGAATTTGAGACTTTCTACACCAAAAATATTCTTTTAAACGAGGGTATTCGTGCGTGGATGGCAGCTCAGGATCAGCCTCATGAAAATCTTATATTCCCTGAGGAGGTTCTACCACGTGGAAACGCTCTTTAATGGAACTTTCGTTTTAGCTGGTCGTGACCAAGAAACCACCGGCTTTGCTTGGTGGGCTGGGAATGCCAGACTTATCAATTTGTCCGGTAAACTGCTTGGAGCTCATGTAGCTCATGCCGGATTAATCGTATTCTGGGCCGGAGCAATGAACCTATTTGAAGTGGCCCATTTCGTACCAGAAAAGCCCATGTATGAACAAGGGTTGATTTTACTTCCACACTTAGCTACTCTAGGTTGGGGAGTAGGGCCAGGGGGGGAAGTTCTAGATACTTTTCCGTACTTTGTATCTGGCGTACTTCACCTAATTTCCTCCGCAGTCTTAGGCTTCGGTGGCATTTATCACGCGCTTCTGGGACCCGAGACTCTTGAGGAATCTTTTCCATTCTTTGGTTATGTCTGGAAAGATAGAAATAAAATGACTACAATTTTGGGTATTCACTTAATTTTGTTAGGTCTAGGTGCTTTTCTTCTAGTACTCAAGGCTCTTTATTTTGGCGGTGTATATGATACCTGGGCCCCTGGGGGGGGAGATGTAAGAAAAATTACCAATTTGACCCTTAGTCCCAGTGTTATATTTGGTTATTTACTAAAATCTCCTTTTGGTGGAGAAGGGTGGATTGTTAGTGTAGATGATTTAGAAGATATAATTGGTGGGCATGTATGGTTGGGTTTTATTTGTGTATTTGGCGGAATTTGGCATATTTTAACCAAACCCTTCGCATGGGCTCGCCGTGCATTTGTATGGTCTGGAGAAGCTTACTTGTCTTATAGTTTAGCTGCTTTATCTGTCTTTGGTTTTATCGCTTGTTGTTTTGTATGGTTCAATAATACAGCTTATCCGAGTGAGTTTTATGGACCCACCGGGCCAGAAGCTTCTCAAGCTCAAGCATTTACTTTTCTAGTTAGAGACCAGCGTCTTGGAGCTAATGTGGGATCCGCTCAAGGACCCACAGGTTTAGGTAAATATCTAATGCGTTCCCCAACTGGGGAGGTTATCTTTGGAGGGGAAACTATGCGTTTTTGGGACCTTCGTGCTCCATGGTTAGAACCTCTAAGGGGCCCCAACGGTTTGGACTTGAGTAGGTTGAAAAAAGACATACAACCTTGGCAAGAACGACGCTCAGCAGAATATATGACCCACGCTCCTTTAGGCTCTTTAAATTCCGTGGGTGGCGTAGCTACCGAGATCAATGCAGTTAATTATGTCTCTCCTAGAAGTTGGTTATCAACTTCTCATTTTGTTCTAGGATTCTTCTTTTTTGTGGGCCATTTATGGCATGCAGGAAGAGCCCGAGCTGCTGCAGCAGGTTTTGAAAAGGGAATCGATCGTGATTTGGAACCTGTTCTTTACATGAACCCTCTTAACTAAGATTTTCTTATTTATACCTGTTCTACTTTTTTTCTGTTCTGGCTCGGTTATTCCATCTAGCCGAGCCATTCATTCCTTTTTATGAAAGAAAGATAAGGGACAGAAAAAAAAAATAAATAAAAATGAAAGAAACAAACGTATTCAATAAGCAAAAGGAGAGAGAGGGATTCGAACCCTCGATAGTTCCTAGAACTATACCGGTTTTCAAGACCGGAGCTATCAACCACTCAGCCATCTCTCCACAGCCTAATCCTTATTTTACTCCTACAAATAGAACATAGCCATATAAAAAATAAAAAGATTTATTAGCCTCTAGAAAGATATCAGATACAAGTTCCTTTTCGATATATCTCTGTATACTGTATACACGGATACAGGATCCGCTATACCCGCTTGTGAAATAAAGAGTAAATAATCTCTTCTCACCCCCATATCCAAATAAAAAAGCGGTTTAAGTAATAAATTTGAATTAAAGAGAAGAATCAATGGATTCATGATTAAACCCCTCCTACTTCTTGTATTTTTTTACAATTTTGGTTTAAGTGAGGGATCAAATATGTAGTCAACTTTATTTGATGGTAGCTTGGAGGATTAGAAATATGACTATTGCTTTCCAATTAGCTGTTTTTGCATTAATTGCGACTTCCTCAGTCTTAGTAATTAGTGTACCCCTTGTATTTGCTTCTCCTGATGGTTGGTCAAATAATAAAAATGTTGTATTTTCCGGTACATCATTATGGATTGGACTAGTCTTTCTCGTAGCTATTCTGAATTCTCTCATTTCTTAAATGAAATTTGGTTAATATTTATTAACCCCATAAAAAAGAAATAATAAAGGCCATTTCTTCTAAAAAATTAGAATAGTGAGACGTATTAAAACGCAATTTGCGTTCCGAATTGCTAGCTCTTCTCTTTCAGTATTATGAAATTCCATTCCCATTAGAATATTCATTGACAGATAATAAAAAAAGGAAAACTCTAATATAATAGAAAATGAAATGAAACGGTCGACCCAGACATAGAAGGTCGACCCAGGCGGATATACGCTATAAAATATATACCGTAGCGAGCGTAGTTCAATGGTAAAATATCTCCTTGCCAAGGAGAAGATACGGGTTCGATTCCCGCCGCTCGCCCGCTTAATTTATCAAAGTACTATGATAAAAAGTTTAGTCTAGTTAACTGTTTAACTACTTATATTAAATTAAGTATTAATTAGGTGTTAGTCTAGTGCCGTATCCCTTACTATCTTACCCTTCCTTTGCATCCCACTCAAAAAAAGAGGGCGCTCCAGAGGCAGAAATAGAACTCGCCAACAGAGCTCCAAAAATTGGGTATTAACTGAGACAAACAACGGGCAAACTTTTTTTAAAGGGAAGGGAGAGGTAGACTGTCCCTTTCGTTTCATTTTTATTTTCTGCAGGGTAGGGAGAGGCCTTGCGCCTTCTTTTTTTGAAGGCAAGTGACTTCGCAAACTGCTCAATTTTGCCCTCTAGGGCCGGGAACTAATGAATAAAAAAGGGTTGGATACGCCCCTCTACCATACATATCTAGAGAAATAGAATAGTCCTTTTATACAGACTGCTAAGTGCGGAGACGGGAATCGAACCCGTGACCTCAAGGTTATGAGCCTCGTGAGCTACCAAACTGCTCTACTCCGCTCTGGAGTACCAGAAACTGGTGGACAAAAAAGGCTTGAATACAAGCCTCTAAC